>NC_056747.1:834981016-835281016 GCF_019279795.1 Protopterus annectens
TTTTTTCTGTGGTTAAACCTGGTACTCTCTTTAAAAGCCTTAAAATTGGCCACCGCTCGTCTCTTTATCCAGAATTTTTCCCACCGTTTTGTACCTTAAAATCCTTTTCTGCCCTTATTAATTACCATTAACCATTTTTTTTACCCTCGAAGCAAAAATATATTTGTGAAAAGGGGGAAATTTTAAAATTGCAAACCTCTTTTTCTGTCCAGGAGGGAAAGGGGGGGCCCCCCAAAGCGGAAAAAAAATGACTTTTAAAACTTTAAATTTTTAAGGTTAATTGTTACCCCTTTTAATTTTTCTAGGGGGCTCCCGGTTTTTGGTCCTTTTTCAACAAACCCCCAAACATTTGGAAAAATTGCTTTAAACCTGGGAAACACTAAATTTAAAATGAAATGAAACCCGTTAGGGGGAAAAATTTTTAGGCATTTCCCTTTAAGGGAAAGAATTGCCAAAGGGGGAAGCCTTGTTTTAAAAAGCAAACAACATTCCAAGGGAAATTTGGGGTTTTGCCACCCGGTAAAACTTTGGGGAAACTGGGAAAGCCCTTTTTCCTCATGGGAAAAAACACTTTTTTTCCCCAAAATTTTCATCCAAGTGACCTTCATTGCAAACTTTTCCCGAGTTTTTTTCAGATATTGGGAATTTTGGGGGAAAAAAAACAGGATCAACTTATTAAAATTTTCCTTTTAAAACCCCCCCACAAAACCTAGCAAAACCCCTTATGGGGCCAACAGTAAAGCCCAAACAAAGGCCCCCAAGTTTGAAACAAAAAAATACAAACCAAAAGGCTCCAAACAATTTTAAAAACAACGCCCTAAGGGAAGACAAAGAACCCCAAAACTTTTTTTAGGTCCCAAAGAAAGGAAGGGTTTCCCATAAGGCTGAAAAGGGAAAAATTCAAAAGCTGCCCGTGGGAAACCCCTAAACAGATTTAAATACCCACAAAAGTAAAATAGCTGCCCTTGTTTAAATGGAGTGAATGCTTGGAAATCCCTGGGAAAATGAAGAGAAAGGAAGAGGGGATCATGTCCCCTTGACCAAATTTAGAGCTCCCCTTACCAAATAAAACCCAGTGGTTTTGGGGTTTTTTGGTGGTTTGGGGCCTGGCTAGGTTGGAAAAGGGAACCCGGGGTTAAGAGGAGGAGATAAAATGCCCGCGGGAAACAAAAATTAACAAAAGGCCGATTCACGGTTGCCCAAAGAAGACGTAAAAGGGGGAAAACTGTGAGGCAAAAGGAGCAAAGATCAATGACCGGATAGGAAAAAACTTGAGAACATTTGGGAAGGGAAAGCATTCAAAGGGGAAACCGGATCTTCTGCCTGGGGGCCCGGTAAAAAGAGTTTTAAAATTTCTGCACCTGTTTTGGGATTAGGATGGCAAGGCTCACCCCAACCTTTTAGAAAAATTTCCCAAACCACCCCCGAGTTTTAAGCCACCAAACTGAAATAATCTCTCAATGCCAAAGTTAAAATTTAAAAGGCCCCTTCAAGGACCCCAAAAATGGGCCCCTCCAATCTGTGCTTCTGAACCGGTAGGTTCGACGTTCCCCTGTTTTAAGGTACCAAAACCTTTCAACTTTTCGCCCACCCAAATGCCAAAGGGGAAGAGGTCCTAACTAAGGATATTCTAAAACCCGGGTTTCCCCAAAACAATGCATTTAATTCTTTGGTGCCAATTCCCCGGAAGCTGCCCCAAATGGCCCAACCCCCACCAGGGAAGGGTTCCCTTTTATTTCAAACCAAGGAAAAAAAGGTCCCCAAAAAGCAAAGGGGAAAAAACTTGTGTTCCCTTTGCCCAAGGTTCTTGGAATTCTTTAAACCCTTGGGTAAAACCATCCAAGGGTTATTGGGCCCGGCTTAAAACAAGGGAAACGATTCCAAACCTTTGGTAAACCCCCCCCCTTTTCGGTTGGAAAAGGTAACCCTTTTAATTCCCCCCACCCCCGTAGGAACCTTCCCAAAAATTTAAGCAATTTTTGCTAAGGGAAAGTGACAACCCGCACCCCCAAAACAGAACTGAATTTATTGAATACACAAGCCCTTTTTTCAAACCAAATGTAATCTGCCATCCAAAGGGAAAAAGGACTTCCTCCCAAAAGGAAAATGGCCTTGCCTTTAAAAAAATTTCAACCAAAGGGAAATGTTGGGAAAAGATCGCAGCAAGGCTGACCCCACTTGAGAAAAATTTCTCTCACTACAGAGTCTTTCAGAGACCACTCGTGAGGCATGAGTATAGCTCTGCTCAACTTGTCCATAATTTGATTGGACTTCCGGGGATGTGCGTTGCTATCAGAAAAGCTGAGAAGAAATCGCCCATTGCCACAGTCTGAGTGCTTCTCGACACAGGGGTAAGATCTGGTTCCGCCTTGTTTGTTGATGTACCACACTACAGACATATTGTCTGTCTGGATTACTGTCGTTCCCAAGGGAAGAGAGTCTTGAAGGGCTTGCAACGCTAAAGCACTGCTCTCATCTCCAGAACATTTATGTGCAAGTGGCACTCGTTTGGTTGCCATGTGCCCTGGACCGTCCTGCCCTGATAATGCCCCCACCCGATCAGGGAGGCATCCGTTGTCAGAGTAGCAACGGGAGGAGGTGGAACAAAGGGTCTTCCGACAAGAGCTGGGAAGACATCCACCACATGAGATGATTTTTGCGCTTGCGTGATCATAATGGTGTGAGACATTGGAAGTTGCTGGTATGACCATTGAGTAAAAGCATCCATTGAAGGATTCGCATGTGGTATCTGGCTAATGGAAGCAGAGGTATGGCGCTGCCATAATTCTAACACCTTCAGAACTAACCTGACCTTGATTCTGGTCTTGTTGATTAGGAGTGATAACAATATGTAAATGTCTGTTATTCTCTGATCTCTTACTCTTGCAGACATGTTTATTGTATCTAGATTTAGCCTATGTAGGTAATAGTGCGACAAAGGCGACAAAACAGACTTTTCATAATTTATTGAAATACCCAGCTTTTGACAAAGCGAAAAGTGTAATCTCTGGCCATCAGAAGGAGATGCTTGGTGGGAGCTGTGAGGCCAGTCGTCCAAATATGGAAACACCTGGAATCCCTGTCGTCTCAGGTGAGAAGCTACCACTGCCATGCATTAGGTAAACACACGGGGGGCAGAGGTGAGACCAAAGGGCAGGGGCCAGAACTGAAAATGACTGTTTCCCAGCGTGAAGGGGAGGAATCTTCTGGGCGTCTGTTCATTTTATGTGATAATACGCATCGAAGGTCTATAGAGCACATCCAGTTTCCTTTGCCCAAAGGGAAGGATGGATTGCAGCGTGACCATCCGAAATCTTGTTTTCTTGACTGATCTGTTCAAGATACTGAGATCCAAAATTGGTCTCCAGTCCCTGTTTTCTTTGGAACTAAAAGAACCTTGGTAGATTCCGGATCCTTGCTGGTCTGCTGGAACTGGCTGAATTGCTCTTTTGCAAGCAGTTTTGAGATCTCAAAGCTGCTAGATCCCTTTGGCGGGTGGAACATCTGGAAGGACTTTTTGACTGATTTGGAAGCGAAGAAAGGGGATAGAATAGCCTTGAAATGATGGACTGTACCCATTTGTCTTGAGTCAGGGATAGCCAGGCTTCTGGGTACAGTGACAATCTTCCCCGACTGCCTCCGAAGATGGGCAGTCGGGCAACACCTCAGGGATGCTGAAAAGGCTTGTCAGGGAAGACTTCCCGATTGCCCTGGTTCTCACGGACCCCCTGCCCCTAGGCGGCGTCTACCATTGTTATTCCGCCTCTGCCTCTGGCGAAAGCGACTCTGTCGTCAGGCTAAGTCCCTTGAGATTGTTTACGGAACCACATCTTTCCACCTTTCTGGCCTTTGCGGTAAGGCCTGGAAGGAGTAGAAAACGGACTCCGGCGGCAGAAAGGGTCTTGCCATCAGTCTCGCACCTAGTCAAGGTTTCTTTCACTTGGGGACCAAAGAGGATGATCCATCAAGCGGGAGTTAAGTGAAAGGCGTCTTGAAGGGTCCAAATTGCATAGCCGCATCCAGGCATGCCTACGTAAGGCCACACCTGTCCCTGCGGCTCTGCTCGCTCCATCAGCAGCGTAGAAAGAAGGCGCATGGAGGAGTTGGTTATGGAGTTAAGGGTAGCCAGCTGCGTGTTCATCTTATCTTGGAAACCCGCAGCTGTAGGGTCCTTTAACATTTCACTGCTTCCTTGATCAAGTCCCTTTGAAGGCGAGTAAAATGGCACAGGTAGTTCAGCGACGCATGGTAAATGTCGCTGGCGAGAACATCCGCTTCCGTACTTGTCCATGGACCTAGATTCTTTGTTAGGTGGATGGACAGGTACTGAAGGATCAGCCAGCGCCTTCTTAGTGGCAGCAGCTACCACCATAGCATCCACAGAAACTCCTTTTGTTAAAAACTGTTTGTCTGCTGGAGCTGTTATGAACTTGGAGGGTCTCCTGGGAGTGGGGTCACTGAATCAGGGCCGTCCATGCCTTCTTAGCAACCACCTGCATGAGGGTCGAAGGGGGACACCCAGGAGGTGGAAGGGCCGAGCCAAACGCCTCAAGATACACAGATTAGTCCTCCGAAGGGTTGAGGGCTGGCCAATTTCCCTCTGTTTCAGGATCTCAGAATGTCTGCAAATGAGACATCTTCAGAAGGGGCAGGGAACCCTCAGAATCATCAAATCTGTGTCTGATGTGATGGACTCAGGTGAGTCAATGTGTTTCCTCTTACACTTCCTCTTCCGAGGGGCTCTTCTGCCAAATCAGGAGGCCTCGGAAGAGGATGAAATCCCACAGGGGTTCCTGAGGAGTTGGCTCTCTGCGGTCGGGATGAGGGAGTGGTCGACTTAGCCTGAGGCACCGTGGGGAGGGGCGGACGGAGCCGACTGTGGAGTGAAGCCAGGCTCTAACACACTCCGCATGACCTCGAATGCACCCCTGTCAGGCAGAGCCAGAGGTCCCGCTCCGAGAAGCTAAGAACCCCCTCGGCACCGACAGTGATGGCTCCGAGGCCGATGTCGGGCCGAACTCACCAGCGCCGAAGCACCGAGAGGGAGAGGGTCGGACAAGGGTCGATGCCACTCACCCCTCGAGCCCGAGGGAAGTCCGGCGCCGAGATTCTTCCAAAGAAGAAAGCGGGCGGCGGGCCGAAGACAATTGTATCGGCTCGGCGCTAACACAGTCTCGGTTCCGACACGACCCGGCTCCGAGCTCAAGAGAGTGAAGGAGGAATATGTTGATGGACGGGGCAGGCATCGACTGATGAGTCGGGCTCTGAAGCATCTGGGCCAGTGCCTCGGACTTAAGTAGTCAACTCACTACCCTCTGAAGGTCATGATCCGACAGCCTCGATGACCTAGAGGGTGAGATCTTTAGCTCCGTTCAGACAGCAGGGAGATCCTGGGCGAATGAGCGGAGCCAAGAGATGGTGACCTGGACCTCTTCCTGGTTGTCGGCTCCGAAGGTCTGGTCGGAGCAGACACGGGAACTCTACTACCTCGGCTCCGGCGGGCCGAGGCCACAGAAACTGTGGACTGAGACTTATCCGCTCCAGCGGGCCGATGAAGGCAGAGGTTGAGAAACCTTAGGTCTCGGCTCAGTTGCGGGCCGAAGACCTAGATGCCTTAGAGGGCTTCCTGCTGAAACAGACAGGAATCCTCTGGCTTGAGTAAACCTCTGAGTATCAATTTATTCTTTCTTTCCTGCAGGACCCTGGGGCTGAAGCCATGGCACACAGCACAGGAGTCCTGCAGGTGCAAACCCCAGACAGTAGACACAAGAAGTGTGGCGTCTGTCAGAGACATTTTCTGACAGCACGCATCACACTTCTTGAATCGAGACCTTTGCTTCTTTAGACATTTTTGAACAGGTGTACACAAACACACACACAAACACACTAGTTACACCCTGTCAAGTTAAAATATAATAAAACCAGTAACTAGGATTTTAAAATAAAATAATACACACACACTCCACTAGGGAAGGAAGGCCTGTAGGCCCAAGGGAAGAACCAAGGTTCTTGAGGAAAAAACGGAAATTTTTAGAAGGGGATAAAATTTTCTCTAAACTAAGGAATTAAGTAAATATATTAAAATTAAAGGCGTTTTGAAAGACTAATTTCAACAAGAAAAGTCACTCACCAAGAACCGGTAGAAAAACCAACCTCGAAGCTGTAGCGGCAAACGAGATCTGAGGTAACTCTCGCCTAGCATTGTGGGATATAAGGGGAGCCTCGAGCCAGTGGAACCAACTCTCGAGCTTTTAGAGTGGCAGTCGGGCGAGGTCGGCTCCGAACCCATCCAGCAAGAATGAAGGCGAGATAGACAACTTAACATCTTAAGTTACCTACTTTCACATCTAACCCCTCTAGCGCAAACTGCAGTGTTTAGGATAAACCATTTTTGTTTTCATCTTACCTTTAAGCATCTCTGTGACTAGCACTTGCTTTAAAACCTGCTGGAAAGCACTAGGAAGTCTTAAACTGATACATGCACTCAACTCTCCTTGTTAATAAGGAGACATTAATCGTAGGCACTAAACAGCCTGTAACTGCAAAGTACCTTGCTAAGGTAAGGGAAAACAGCTCTTGTACTTTACAAAAAAAAAAAGCACCAAACCAGACATGTCCAAGGGTCAGCTTCTGGTGATTTCTCCTGTCCACCTGGTGAATCTGGGAATACTGGGGCAATGCAGCAATTGCCTCATGTACACAGACAATCCTCTCCTCCTACCACCCAACACTATAACCTGCGAGAGATGCACTTACATAGCCAAACTGTTACCAGAGCTCTCTCTATCCAAGATTGTACTAGACAGTCAAGAGGAGAAGGTTAACACCCGCACTACACCTCTAGCAACACATAGCCCTTCTAAACCCACACCACCAACACCCACACATAGCAACACTAAACCCACATATGTGGGGCCCTTAACAGTAACCTGCCCAAGCAACAAGGACCTCCAAAGCTGTAACGCAAACAAACACCAATCACAACCAAAAATTGTCACATAGCTCACACTAGTGTACCACCCAACAACAGCCCCTAAGGCAAGACAACGTACCCAACACTTTAGTCATAGGTGACTCTATACTCAGGCACACTGACGTCCCACTCTTACCAGGCTGAACAAGGAGAAAATTACATTCAGCTGCCTGTCGGGTGCCAGGATCCACCACATAACACATGCACTCAAATCACTCCATAACAAGTACAAATATGACTGTCATTGTCCATGCTGGAGTGAATGACTTGAGACGTACCTCCCTGGACTACATGAAAAGAGACATGGAAGAGCTCTTGGATCATGTGGCCCAGGCAGGTAAGACTCCAGCCCTGAGTAGCATCCTGCCTTCGCCAGAATGATACCACAGTGTGTGTGTGTGTGTGTGTGTGTGTGTGTGTGTGTGTGTGTGTGTGTGTGTGTGTGTGTGTGTGTGTCTTTCGGCTTTTCCCAGTTAGGGGTCGCCACAGCGGAACTCCGGTCCACTAATGATTGGCAGTAGGATTTTTACGTACTGGCTTGCCGGGCCCAATGCACAACCTTCAACAAAGGAACGCCCATTCACGCATGTCGCCACACAGAAGACACTCCAACTGAGAATTGAACTGCGAGGCAACAACGCTACCGCAGCACCACCACCGCAGTCCAGAGTGATAACACGGTATATGGACAAAATGACTGACTTTAACGATTGGCTAAGCTTCTGGTGTCATTCAAAGGTGATCCAGTATCTGTCTGCCTGGGACGACATGATCGACAAACCACGATGCTTTGCCAGAGATAGTCTGCACCTGTCACCCCTGGGATTCAGGTTACTGGCTAAGGCTCTTACCACCCCTATAGTGCCTTTTTTAGGCAAAGTTCAAAGGACAAAACCACCACCGTAAGAAGTACAAGCAAGCAAAATCTGAAGGTAATGCTACTCAATGCTAGAAGTCTAAACCTCAAAATGCACTCTCTCAAGGCACTCCTAAAAATGGAGAACATCGATATCTTTGCAGTAACTGAGACCTGGTTCAAGGTTCCAGACAGTACCCCTGCTGTACCAGGCTACAACTCTTACCACACTTTTCTGCCACCAAACCAGGACTGAAACACTAAAGGTGGAGGAGTGTCCATATTCACTAAGGATATTCATAACACCAGGCTAGTTGCCCAACACAATGCATCTGAAATTCTCCAGGTGCAACTAACACTAGGTAAGACTGAAATCCAAACTGTAGCTTGCTACAGATCCCCCACCATGCCCCAAGATTCTCACTACACCTTTCTAAACATACTGGAAAATATTAAGATACAACCCTACAATGCCATTAACTGGGAAAACTACTTGTGTATCAACACCTTTGCCCAACGGTTCTTGGAATTCATAAATTCCAACACCCTGGATCAACTAATCCTTAGTCCCACCAGAGGCTCTAATATCCTAGACCTGGTCATTACCAACATGGGAAATCGATGTTCCAAACCTATGGTCACCCCCTCGTTGGTCAGGTCTGACCATAAGCTAATCACCCCTGACATCCACATCCCACCCCCAGTAAGGAAACCTCGGTAAAAAAACTTCTCCAAAGCCAACTTCATGCTACCCAAGTTAGAAGTGACAAACTTCATGACACCCACACAGACGGGAACTGAATGTTCGACTGCTGAATCTACACTAAGGCACTGTACGAGCACAACCACTCGTGCATGAATCATGCCATCCCCAACAGAACCAAGGCACTCTCCTCCAAAAAAAAGAAGCCAATTTGGTGGTCCCTTGCCATAAACAAACTTTACAACAAAAGGAGGAAACTGTTACAGAAAAGAGGAAGATCCCAGGATGCAAAAAAACTCCCTTACCAGCCTCAGTAATAAGTTGAGATCCCTCATAAAATCCTCTAAAGCTAGTTACGAAAATAAAACTGCCAAAGATTCCAAAGAAAACCACAAGACATTCTACAGCTATGTCAAGAATCTAAATGGCAATGCTCAGATCTGCTCTGAGCTACAACAGAATGGCATTAAATATACTGATCCCAAGGATATTGACAATATCCTGGTAAATCGATTCAGTGCAAACTTCACCCCCTAAAGGGTCCATCTCAGTACCGAAAGATTGCCAAATTCTGGTAATAAACAGCCACACAGGTAAAAAATGCACTCTCCAAAGCTAAGAATACAGCGTCTATGGGACCAAACAACATCCCAGGCTGTGCACTACATGAACTACAAAATGAACTGGCACCTCACCTAAGTGTCATGTTTAATAATAGCCTCACCTCAGGCTTCGTACCCACTGAGTGGCACACAGCTACAGTTATCCCACTCCACAAGGGGTATCCACCTTGGATCCCGGGAACTACCCTCCCATCAGTCTGACGAGCCTGATCTGCAAGGCCATGGAACGTATTATCATGGAACTTATAAACAAAGACACTGGCAACCTTCAAACACTGGACCCCACCCAGTTTGGGTTTGTGAAGGGCCGATCTTGTCTCCTGAACCTCACTGACTTCTTTGAATCAGTCTCCAGAGCAGTGGACAAGGGTAAGGTGGTCCACACAGCCTATCTGGACCTAGCCAAGGCCTTCGACACCATCCCCACTCTGGAATCATAGATAAACTTACTAAGCTGGGCATTACTCCCTATGTCACTCGATGGGTTGCCAACTGGCTTACTGACAGAACCCACACTGTAAAAGTAGCCAACTCCAAATCCAGCTCCAGACAAGTGACAAGTGGATTACCTCAGGATTCAGTCCTGGGACCACTCGTTTGGCATCTACTTCTCTGAAGTACAGGCCAACACTAAGGGACTCTGGCTTACAAAATTCACAAATGACTGCAAACAGAGCCATTATTGAATCCCCAAATTATGTGGATATTCTACAAATGGGCCTTACAGAAACAGATGCTTGGTGCCAGAGCCATGGGCTCAAGCTCAATGCCAAGAAATGTATAGTTATCCCCTTTGGAAAAAAACATGTACCCATGAATTACCACATAGGTGGCAGTACACTAAACACCGAAAGTGTGATAAGAGACTTAGGGACACAGGTGGACAGTGGTCTCACCTTCGATAACCACATCCCCACAACAGTCAGGAAATCCTTCTATGTAGCACACTTCATCACTAAGGGCTTTTCATCCAGAAAAAAGGAGGCCATTGTCCCACTGTACTCATCCCTCATTAGACCCATTATAGAATACAACGCCCCATTTGGTATGTACCTCTCAAGACATCTGCAACAACTGGGAAGGCCACAGAAATACCTCACTAAAAGAATCACAGGCCTAAAGCAGATGCCCTATGCTGACAGTCTAAAAAAACTCCACCTATAATTTGTCGCATATCATCTACTCAGTGGCGATCTCTGCTTAACATACAAGGCCATGTCAAACCCAGAGCTGTTGGACGTGCTACATTTAAAGAAATCCCAATCCTCAGAGACACACGCTCCAGCGATCTAAAAATAGTCATCACAATGAACAAAACATGCTGGAGGGATAGGTTCCTGACCCAGAGACTCCCAGACTATGGAATAGACTGCCCCAACATGTCAAGCAGAGCGCTTCTTTGGCCCTCTTCAAAAGGAACCTTGATATGATAGGATTGGATGAGAGATGGTAAATTCACCCCGGGGATCACGTCAGTCGCCCTGCTAGACAAGGGTCCAAGGAAGTAAACACTGTGGGAAAAAATAGCCAGGGAATTGTTATGGCTAGGCTTGTATAGGCCCTAGGGTCGATAGCCTAGTACCAACCTATGAACTCTCCATCCCTGAGGAAGGGTGCACAGGTGAGTTTGCCACATGGATAGTCCCTAAAGCAGAAAGCCCAGACAGCAGCAGAAAACACTGATTTAGCTAATAAAAATTCTACTACAAGCAAGTACAGCATACAGATAGAAAAAAAATCTGTTAGTAGGATATGGATGTCGTGGCTTAAAGGAAGCTCAGACAGTGATCTTTTATGAAGAAACCGAGAGAAAAAACCCCCAGAAAAGATAATATCAAATGAAAAGAAGAAAGATATGATACAAACATTTTATATATATATATATATATATATATATATATATATATATATATATATATATATATATATATATATATATATGTGTGTGTGTGTGTGTATAATATATATATATATATATATATACACACACACACACACACACACATATATACATACTTTTTTTTTTAATTATGAGATAGGACTGCAACTTGTAAAAAAGCTGTTTCAGTCTATCGTTCCTACTGAACTCATTTCACCACTTCTCTGTGTTCTGCGGCCACAGACCCAGTTTCATTCATAGCACAGGCTAAACAAATGTTAAGAGTCAGTAATCACATTTTATTACACTCCTGGTTGAGAGGTCAGTAAGAAAAGTAATCAAAACAAGTTTAAATTTAATCTGGAAATGTGCCGAGTTTGTAAACAAAAAGCAGATTTAACACCACCAGATTTTGTAGTATGACCAAAATTCATAAGCCACACAACGTGCATGCAATACTGTTTATCTATTGCCTTTTTTTAATTTCTCCAAATGGTTTGGGTTTCTAATACCATGAGAGGAATGGATCCTATTCCTGAGTCAAGGTACAACTACAGTTCATGAAATTAAAACTGCTTCCATATCTGATATTTGCCAAGAGTGCTCTTCTCAACACCTGCAAAGTGCCAGAATTGCCTCCTGCTGTTCATACAGAGATGAATGTATCAGCGGTACATTTTAGTACACTTGAAAATTCATTTTTATTAGCCCTGTTGCTCCTTTTACTACTGCTGGAACTGAGTGTCTTTATCTCATGTTGCACAAGTTTCTTCTTGCATATCCTGGTATTTTACGACTTTAGTCTCTTAGTACGCAGGATACTATAATCATTAGGTGTAGCTATTTTAATTAACAATACTTTTTGTCCTTGTTCTTTAACTACTATATCTGGTTTTCTTTCTTCTACTTTCTTAACTGTTGGTATTGGGTGATCCCATTTTAACAGCTTCATGCTCAGTACTTTTTGTGGTTCATTTTTTCATTGTTTCTCAGCTACCTAAATCCTGTAGTGTCTACACAATCCCCAGAGCGACAGTCTTTCCACATTGCTGTGCCTTTCAGTATGTAGTTCCTCAGCCGTAAGTTCATCACATCCAGCTGCAAGACATGCAACGGTTTCTAATTCTGTATTACTGAACCTGCGTTTGTCTGTATTTCCTATTTCTAGAAACTTTGTAAACCAACATGTGCATAGTCTGTAATGTTTTTGTTTAAAATTTACCTCTCCTTAACCACTCATGCTTCAAATCTTGATCAATATTTTTTTCCAATTCATTATACTTGCCACTATAATTATGAACGTTCCAGTTTTCTTTCCTTTTCTTCTGATCTTGTTCTTTATATTACTTTTTTCCACGCTTTCTGTTGCCACCTGATTTGTGTCGACTTCTGGTTTGATTTCTATTCCCATTCCTTTCCAAAACACTTCTGCTAATCTAAGAAAAAATGCCAACTTTAGACTTGTTTTTCTTCACTATTTAGAACTTTCACTATATTTGGATCAGATATCAACAAATATGCATGCAGTCCCACGACAGGGGCCCATACCCCCTTCAATTCAAGGGATATACAATCTTTTCACTTGCAATGTACTGTTTCTTATATATTGTTTGATAAGTATGTAGCATTTTTCTTGTTTTCTTGTCCAACTGATTAAATGCTTTTTGAGGCCAGTCAACCACTCCAAGGATTTAAGTTAGAACACGAAGAGCAAGCTGTTGTATATAGCTTGAACTTTATTTTACTCCTAAATGTCCAGGAAGTTTTCAATATTAGTTTTAGTCTTATGAAGTATTACTAAGCTTTGTTGTCATTTATTCATGTTTTATTGCCGACCATTCATCTGTTCCCAAAAGTTATACATGCCCTCCTGCTTCACTTGCTTTATATTGTATTCCTTTCCCAGACTATTTTCTCGCTGCTTCACTTTTCCTGCTATAAATATTGCTTTTGCACATTCAGTAATACTAAATATCATTTTTATATTATCTGAGAAAGTTATGACAGTTTGTAACTGTGCTTTCAGATGCTTGTCTGATGACCTATACAATTTTAAGTCATCCACAAAACATAGTTAACATGTTTTTGGGCAAGGTTAACTTTTGAAAGTTAAGCTGTAACCATAGCCTAATCTATTAAGTAAACAGCTCAGTTCAGGGGCAAAGCAAAACAGCACTGGCGACAAAAAAGAAATCACTGTGCACTATCCCCTTTGGATTTTTGTCCATGGGATAATAATCTGCCCTTTATTATCACTGCTCTGTAAAGTGGTTTGCCACGGTTTCATATTCACCACTATATATGTAACTGATTGATGCAGGGTGCAACTTATACATTGGCAAGTGTTTCATAATGCATGAATCCATCATGTTGTTAAATGCTTTTTGTAGTCTCTTTCTTTCAGCTACCTTAATATGCCAGTCCATGTCTAAAAAATCAAACAGGTGTTCTCGTGGATCATTATCTTCTAGCTTGAGGGATCACTTTGCTCTCTTTTTCCTGTCCTTTCTCTTGCTGCAAAATCCTAACTGGAATTTCAAACAAGTCTCCTGCTGAAGGTTACATAATTTTTTTCTGTAGCATATCTTCTATATAAAAGTGTCCTGTTCTGTTTGTTGCACCATTTCCTGGGGACTTGTTGACTCATCATGTTGTGATATTACCTGTATCAGAGACTCCACACTAAATCCTGCACTTCTCAGTTAAACTAGCACATCAATTCCTATTTGGTGTTTTTTTATTTCACTAAAATTTTGCTTCTCAAAACATTTTACTTTTGTTTTCTTATTCTTTCCTTTGTAAAATGTATCATGTCTAGATATCTTTGTGTATTTCTGAACAATATTGTTGGTACTGCAGTGGTCATATTGGTTCATACAGCTTTCTTTTCTGCATAAAAATCATAACAATGCTGTAGGAGAAACGAAGTCTCCCTGAACAGCAGCAAGTCTTGCAATATTTACAAAGAAATTATCGGGAAATCATCTGTACACCGGGTAGGAGTGGAGGGAAACATGGCAGTGGCTATGATCAACTGACTGTAACCACTTTCCTTTTTCACTATAGTGGAACTCCAAATAAAATGCATCCTCCCATCTCCTGAACAGAACACATTTTCGGGTCGTCTCTCCACTACTACTGGCAATTGTCTTGAGAGGAAAATGCAGCTACTGCACAACTTACTATATTGTCCTGCAACATTTCTTCAGCCTTGTAGACTCACAGATGAAAGCAGTGTAAGGTGTTGTTCTGGCTATGGTAAGTTTTGTTTGAAGAATAAGAAATATTGAAAAGAGTGCATTTAGGGTACAATCTGGCAACCCTGACACAAGAGTAGTTTTAGTTGATTGTGGTACCAGTGACAGAACTGCAAAGGAGTGAACATATCCATCTTGACTTATCATCTGATGTCACATTATAACAAGGCAAAATTATAAAAATACTGACATCATGAATAAATTAGTATTTTTAATGATTAAAAGATCTCAGATATGCCACTTGTACTGATGTCAGGAGTGACCGAATTAGTACTGATTTTGAAGTGGATTTATTAATTTTTCATGAATGCTAGTTTTCTGGAAATGCTTATTTTGTTTTTTCTTTCTTGTGTGAATTACTCTGCCATGTAAACATTATGTCCCTTATTTGTGTATAATTTCATTGATTACTACAGTGTTTCTAATTATTGCCATACTTTCTTAGTTAAGTTAAAAAAAAATTATGCTTTTTACAGTTACGCTGCGTCTTTTATTTGTGATCATGTCACATCATTCATGCTCCTTTATTTATTTTATCCCCCCCTCCCCAGTATTATGTGTTTATAGGACTTGTATTCCGGGGCTGATATAGGATAAGTACATTGTTTCCATCACTTTTGCAATTATTGTAGAACTATTATTCTAAGTAAGAAGAAAATGGTTTATTCTTTTTAATTGAAATATTATATTAGCGCTAAATGTTCTTTGATTCAGTTTTGTGATTTAAAACCTGTTCACTTGGCTTGTAACAGCAATCATAACTACTTAAAAAATATTCATGAAAAATGCTTCAGTACACCTCACAAATATTCATTCAGTACGCATTGACATCAGTAAGGGGCAGTGTAACTTGACAGCAAGTGAGGTTAGCTACAATACATCATGGGGGTACTTCAGATACATTACACCCAAGCAGTACCTCAACTTCACCTATTGGAAAAAATAAGCAGGATAACATACTACAGAGAAAGCTTGTGAAAAAGGTGAAAAACACTTACAAAAAATATACAAAGATACAATAAAACAAACACATTATCACAAGCCAGACTGTGGCCCAGACAGGGATGTAACCAGAAAAGTTTACTTTGAAATAAGATTACATACTGTTGGCCCCACCACCCACCCATCTATCATTTAAAAAAATACTCGCCCTCAAAATACTGCCCCTGCATATTTAAAAAAATAAGCATTATTTTAAACTGTTACCACTTACAATCATAATAATGCTATTTTACAAGTTCTTTCCTATCAGATAAGTACGTTTTGTATAGCTCTGTAAAACCAACATTACTTCAGACAGTTTTAAACACTCTGCATTTTTAGCTATAAAGTTTCCAAGAGATGATCAGAAAAAATGTGATTATATCTCAAAGTACCACCATCCTAGATGTGCAAAAGCAAATCTCGCCCTCGCCAATCCCATCTCATGAATACACAGTTTGACAGACACATAGCTCTCAACTCTCCAGAATTAACACATAATATCCAGATTTTTTCCTTCATATTTTTGTTCTGTCCTTCATAAGGACTGAGGTCACTATTTTTTTCACTCACCACAAAGCAAAGGGTACATATACTGCTTTTCATTTTGACTAAAACTAAGTCAAGGAATGCAAAGTGTGGCCCATTTGGGCAACCTACACTAAAATATTCCTTCCAAATAAATGTAGGTGTCCTCGTGTACACCAGTGCTAAAAGTAGCCTTCTCAGTTCTAACAGGAATCTTCTAGAGCACAGAATCTAAATAGGAAAATACACAAATAAAATGTTATAAGGAGGGCTGCTGCCCCCTTAAGCTAAGCTGCTTATTAACTTCCCTTTTTCCTTTATAGCTGTCTAATAAATATTGCTTAAATTTACTTAGTTAACAGAATGACATGGTTCGCATCAATGTGTATTTTATGAAGAATAAGAAACATGAAAGTAATGTTTTGCATCAGGGACAGTTTTTAAAAATTTTCTCAAATTCATTATTAAGTTTGTAGAACAGAGGCAATATGGTAGGGATTTGGGGGATGGCAGCTCCCCTTATCACATTTATTTCTGTGCATTTTCATACTCATATGCCAGACTAACAACCACCAGGACCTTTATAACCCTAGCCATGCAACACAACCAATTGGTGTCCCCATATAACCTGGGCATCTATTTGGAGGGGAATGTTAGGAAATTGCTAAAGGTTAAGTTGGGGGGTATGTTAGTTAGGGAATATTTACAGTCGGTCACTGTCTATCAGAAAGATGAGGCCCAGATCAGGGGTGAATTTTTGAGTTCCCATCCAATGGTCAAAGGGTTAGGGATGGACTCTGCTTTGTATGGTCAAGGAGCCTATTCCAGAGCATGGGGATCTTTTGAGACATATCTGTCTCGCCCGCATCTTCTGTTTAAGTTGTAAGCAAAGTTTAAATCCTTGAATCTAGTGTTTCTGGTACTATTCATTTTGCAGAAGAGCACAAGGTCCATCAGGACTAGATCTGTGGATGTCTTACATGCCAGGAATAGATCGCCTCTAAGTAACCTGAAGGAGACTGAATACAAAGAGATGGCTTTAGGGTGATAATACCCTGGATTCTCTTGCTGAAAAACCTCTGTAGACATTCCAACTGTTGCATATGGCTGGTCAGGTACATGCTGAAGGGAACACTGTACTCAGTGATGGGTCTGATAAGGGCTGAGTAAAGTGATAGTATAACTTCCTTGGACCTGGATGCTATACCCTTACTTATAAGCTGGACGACGTAGAATGATTTTCTTACTATCTTTGCTATGTGTTGCTCAAAGGCCAAATTACTATCTATATATGTTCACAGTTCCTTATCTACTGGGTCAACTATTAGGGGTGTCTTATTGATGGAATAATTAACCTGGGTGGAACTTTTCCCCAAAAGGCACTATAATGTACTTCTTGGCATTAAGTTTTAATCCATGGCTTTGGCATCAGTCATTTGTCTGTGTTAGACCCTCTTGAAGGATATTAGTGTCATGGGGGGATCTATGATAGCTCACAATTTGGAGTCATCTGCAAACTTGATGAGCCAGAGGCCCTTGACATTAGCCTTGATCTCCAAGAAGTTGATGCCAGACAGAAGCAGGTCCAGCACTGGGGCATGAGGTACTCTGCTGGTGACCAATCTCTTGGTGGAGGTGGTCTCACTAATCCTGACTTCTTGAGTCCTATCTGTGAGCCAGATGGCAATCCAGTGAGTTGTGTAGGGATTTATGCCTAGTTCAAGGAGTTTGTTGACAATACCTGAGTGGGGTATTGTATCCAATGTTTTGGCCAGGTCTGTGCATGTGGTGTGCACCCTTTTCCCCTCACCCATTGCCTTGGTGACCCTCTCAAAAAAGTGTACCAGGTTAAGTAGGCATGACGCTCCTTTAACAAAAAACAAACTAGGATGGGTCCAGTGTCTGTAGTTTGCTAATCATTTCCACAATAATTTGCTCCATGGCTTTGCATATTAGATGAGTCAGACTAACAGGTCTGTAGTTTCCTGGGTCAGTTGATTGTCCACCCTTGTGAATGGGAATAACCATTGCAGTCCTCCGTTCACATGGTACATAGCCTGTTTTGAGGCTGTAGTTGAAAAGTGACAAGTAGTCCTGAAAGGTAATGTTTCAAGCTATTTAGAATGCAAAGCAGGATATTGTCTGGGCCCACTGAGGATGTGTTTTTGGCCTTAGTGGGTGCTGCCATAACCCGCTCCTTGTTAATAGTTGTGAAAAGTATGCTAACAAGGATATCACGGGGGGCAGTGAAAGACTGGAGGGTGAGGTTATCTTTACCTCGTAATTGGTTTTATTGCATTTAATCAGTCCTCATAACTTCCCATTTAGTTCAATTAGTGAGCTCTTGCCATTATGAGAGTTGCTCTTTCTGATTTTGGCCATAACTTTTTTCCTTTAGTTATATATCCTGTTAAGGTTAGGATTCCAACAGTGTAATTTGTTTTTGGGGTTTGTTTATTTCTAGTAGGTATAGAAGCCTCTATGTAGCCATTTACATAGTTGTACAGGGTTTTTGTGAATAGTTCTATAGATTGCTGTAGACTCCTGGCCTGGATGGACACTGAATTTTGAGAACCTGTAACTTAATAGGATGTGGTTTGCTTTAAAATAGTTCCTGTTACTGTTTTTTCTGTTTTCCACGACAAATTTTATTCTGAAGGTGACAGCTTTGTGATCCAGCTTCACCAGTGAAGACATGACATAGAGGGGGGTGCAGCCCTCTCTTATATTGGTGAGCATTAGGTCCAATATGTTCAAACCTCTGGTTGTAGTGTGCGCTATCTGGTCATGGGTATTTGTGTTAATAAAAGTCTAGAAAACGTGCCTGAAAGTTGGAGGCAGTGTATGTTTCCCCGTCTATAGAGGGGTAGTTGAAGTCTCCCATGAATAGGGTGTTTGGCTGGCTGGTGAGTGCTGAAGCAGGTCTAGGTATGAGTTATGGGATTCTTTGGGCATAGATGGTGACACATAGCTTGCTACAATATGGTAAGAGATTTTTATCAATGGTGATTTGCATATGGATGAACTCCAAGACAGCAACATCCTGTTTAATGAACCTAAAGTTATATTTATTGCTAATATAGATTGAGAAACCTCCACTTTTAGTCCCAGTCTGTGCAGCTGATGGCCAAAATGTGTGGAAGGCACTGAAACCTTGCACTGCTGGAGTACTTTCTAAGACTTTAAACCATGTCTCGGTAATGGCACAGATGTCGTTATTCTCCAGAGTGAGGACAGCTTGTTCAGGAGTTGCTTGTTAAGGCTCATGTTGTGGGCGCAGGTATGAAAGTTATGTTTTACATCAGCGACAGCTTTTAAATATTACACGAATCACTGGAATAAGTTAACAGAACAACATCAATATGCATTACTGACTGAATGCAATTCTCTGTAACTTACAAAAAAATTATGACTTTATTATTGAGTTTGTGATTACTATGATTTCTAAATACACACCATTTTCAGGAGTTATGCCATTGCTACGTTATCTATAAATTACTGCAGCAATAACATGCACAAAATCGGCAGGGTGGTATTTCTTTGAGATATGACAAAAACTGTGGTCATCTTGAGTAAAAAGATAATGCCTATCTACCCTTGGATCCATGAAAGGATAAGAACAGCAAGTGCATGTTGCCAAGTGCTGTACTATAAATGTTGTTGGACCGCATTGTGGACGCTGCAGGTGGGGAAAGTTCTGATGCCGTTTTGCACAGCTGTCAACTTCAGAATCAGGGACAAATCCAGAAATAATCAGGGGCACTTTTTAAAATGCTAGTACTAATAAGCTGAGAAGTTAACAGAGTAACAGAATGTGTTAGCATGCATTTTCTGAATTAAATCTTTTTCTTCTTTCGGCTTTTCCCGGTTAGGGGTCGCCACAGCGGATCATCTGCTCATGACTGGCAGTGGAGTTTTACAGTGTCGAGTTGCTAGCCCGGCGCCCCAACCTTCCACAGAAGGCACACACATGCACACACTCACACCTAGGGCCAATTTAGAGTGTCCAATTCACCTACTGCATGTCTTTGGGATATGGGAGGAAACCGAAGCACCCGGAGGAAACCCACGTAACAACAGGGAGGACATGCAGACTCTGCACAGAAGGCACCCCAGCCAAGAATCGAACCGGAGAACCTCTAGCTGTGAGGTGGCAATGCTAACCACTGCACCACCGTGGCCACCCCAAAGAAATAAACTCTAATTATTGTTATTATTTGTTGAGTGTAATCCATCACACTTTTCTCCCTACATTGCCAGTTTTAGGAGGGATTAGGAGAGGCAGGCAAAATTTTGAGCCAAAATCAGTGACTGTTGAGAGGTATCCAAGCACTACTTCCCTTACACACAGGTATTAGTGATTGAATTCAAACACCTGTAAAATAACAATTACAGACTGTATTCCAGGATACTAGAACATTACATAAAACTCAAAGGGAGGCTGCAGACAAGAAGCTGAAATAGTCTTCAGGGGTACGGCTACCAACACAGCTTGTAGAATCCCATGATACCAATACTTCTCAACTGTCTCCAGCATGGGCTCAAAAATTTTCTGTCGCTCTTTGAATTAGATTTTTATTTATTTTACTTATTGAGAAAAGTGGTGGATTACAGATAGTTAAAATTGATGATCATTATATTTTAAAACATTTTTTACTTCAAAAACTACATGTAAATTTACGCACTAGTTGTCTTATCAACTTTCTGATTTAAACATAATTTATATAAAAAGCATTCCCTGATTTGGGGCAACCCTCCATTACTTTTAACTTTGTTCCAAATTCTGGAGGAAAAAGGATGTGACCTACTGAGTTACCTAAAATTAGATTGTTTGTAATTGTTATAAGTAAGTTGTATCATGGGAATACATATAAGACAGGGTAACTATTATATATACATAAACACCGAAGGAACTTACTGTGGAATAGATTTTTATGGCTTTGCCAAAATCACCTTTCCGGAACAAACGATCTCCTTCAGATATATAGATTTCAAAGGAGCTCATGGGTACTTGCTTAGTCTTTCTGTACTTAGACATAATGTTTGCCGTGTTCATGTGCTTCCAACAGGCTTGTTTTCCGCAAGCTGACGAGTATGAATATGTTTGTTTAACAGCACTTGAATTCCACGCAGTCGCAGTCTGACATTCGCAAAAAACGTTCATGCTTAAGGAAACCTAATTTTGATATGTTTTGGTTTTCAAAACTTTAAAGTTACTGGCAACGGTTTTGTATTAGAACATTACCCCACCCGATGCGCAGTAGCAAGGACCGCCCAAAGCCCGCCCAGTACTGTACGTTTCCCTGTAATTGCTAGTTTTACTATGAATAAACTTGTCATACCCAACGTCACCAAATACAACTGTGAAGTTGAATGTACGCGCTGCTGCAAGCGCGCATTATGTATGCTATATAGCAGCAGCAGCAGACACCTGAAGTATTTCTTGTCCTCCTTTGCAGGAACGCACGTGGCAGATCTCTTTACTTGCATTTGGTTGTAATTATTACTGCTGTTTCACATCCATTTATTTGTGGTGCCACTAGGGTTACCCCCTGTCCCACTTTGCGAGGGACAGTCCCTCTTTGGGCAGTTGTGTCCAGACAAAAATATTGAAAATGGCAAATGTCCTGAGATCGTAGGACATAATTATGTCCTATATTGTATATAATAGTTGCATAACACAGTTATTCTGTATAAAATACCTAAATGTTATAAGAAACAGAATAAGCAACTGAAATGCTACAAGAATAAGCTATTATGTAGGCAAAAAAGTTAAGTTCTATCCTTTGTACTGACCGTGGGTATGTGTCGGCCTGTAAAATCTGATGTTTGTCCCAAAAATTTCCCACTTTGGCCATTTGAAAAGGTGGCAACCCTATATATGCCAAAGAATTTTACATGCCATTCTGTTTCTAAATGAGTTCTTACTGTTGAACAGTGTTCTTAAGGTAAGGGTTTGGTGTGAGCATCTGTAGTTACGCCTTATTTCAATTAAGGTCATGCTTTTGCATGGTCTGCAGATATGTATTTCTCAACATGTGATTTTTTTTTTTTATTTGTAAGGTCTGCTTTTTGGGAGACAATGGATTGCGGTAACTAAGCTAAGGACATACAAACCTAACACCGTAACGTTTAAGGTACAGTTGCAGCTGTTAACAGTGACACACACCTCTCGATGTCTTAACGCACAAAATCTGAACACAGCCTAATATAATGGGGGGCAAACTCCGAAATATAGGGATGGAGAGAATGTAAGTACTGCTCTTATAAACGTAGGCACTTGCTAGTATGACTGGTTTTATGTTAGCGTGCATTTCCGAAAACTTAAAGTCTGAAACTAAAATCTGCCTCATTATTTACTGACTGCCATGTTCAGTACTTTACCAGAAAACCACTCATGTTGTGTTCTTTTCATAAGCACAACAGTATAGTTAAGAAAGGTGGGGGGTGCAGGGGGGCTTGCTCCCCTGCAAAAGCAATTTAAAATGTATGCATTGTCATACCTTTTGGGAAAAACCAAGTACCAATGAATTACAACATAGGTGGCAGCCCACTTATCACAGAGAGTGTGATAAGAGACCTAGGGACACAGGTGGATAGTAACCTCTCCTTCGACAACCACATCGCTAAAGTGGTTAGAAAATCCTTCTACATGGCCCATCTTATCACAAAAGGGTTTGCATCTTGGAATAGGGAAGTTATTGTCCCCCTCTACTCATCACTCATTAGAGCCGTAATTGAGTACAATGCCCCATTCGGGATGTACCTTATAAGACATCTGCAACAACTGGAGAGGCCTCAAAAGTACCTCACAAAGGGGATAACGGGCCTTAAACACATGCCCTATGCCACGAGGCTAAAAAAAAATTAAACTATACTCGGTCACGTACCAACTACTCAGAGGTGATCTATGCCTAACATACAAGGCTATGGCAAACCCCGAATTGCTGGAAATGCTCCACCTAAGGAAAACCCAATCCACCAGAGTTACACACTCAAGGGACAGTAACCTGACAGCAACAATAAACAGGACTTGTTGGAGGGACAGATTCATGTCCCAGAGACTCCCCTTGCTCTGGAATAAGGTCCCCATATATGTGAGGCAGAGCCCCTCACTAGCACTCTTCAAGAGGAATCTTGATGAGTCGATGGGAAACAGGAAATTCACCCTGGGAATCATGTCTGTGGCCCTGCTTGACAGAGGCGCAGGTAACTAAACCTCACGGGAGGCGAAAGCCAAAACATTTTGGCTAGGCTTAATTATGCCCTAGGGCCAATAGCCTAATACTTACCTATGAACCTAAAACACAAAATTAGGTGGGGGTGTAACGTACGGCATACATACTGCCCTTCTGACCAGCTAATAGGTGTACCGGTCCTTACAGCTCTTAATTAAAGGACACACAATGCACAAAATAACTATCTTGTAGTGGCCGTATTTCAAGAACAGCAACAAACGGTCACAGATGGAATTTTCAAAATGAATATTCAACAGGTTGGCTGGATAATCTGCATGGCTTGTCACTCAGCCGTATTTTGCATGCAACCTCACACGGGCTTGCCCTATCAATCATGTACGCCACACCCATTCCTGCGCGAAAATCACGGTGGGGTAATGTCCTAATAAAAGCCCTGGCAACCATACTTCTCAAGTGTACCACTTTAAAAGGAATGTTCCTAATTTGGAGTCTTAAAGAGTTCATGTTCCTCAAAGTTCCACATTGAAAGGGTCTGTCACACATTCAGTTTTAGGAACTTTTTACTGATATTCACAATATTTAGAACTAAATCATAGCAATTCATTAAAAGAACAATTCTTTATGTAGAAATATCACATTTCAACCAGTCTATGAGCTTCCTAGGTGAAGTTGTTACCAAGCTGTCAGTAAGTGTTCCACATTTTTCCCATTTGTTCCACATTATGAGAGCTAGAGTTCCTCCTCATTTAGACGACAAAAGGTTGAGAGCTATGCTGGCAACTTCAGCCGATGTTTTAGTCCTTTTTGGATTACAGACGTTCTTGATGAAAGATCACAGAAAATAAGTGATCCACTTTTCTGTCTGCAATACATTCTGCTTCCAGACAGAAAAGGAGTGTTTTCTTATTTTTCACAACAAGAACTCTTTATACTGTTAGACCCCATATAGTTATCGGTACTGAATCTCTCTGTAGGCTTAATTTATGCATTTAATAAAGTACGTACCCATAAAGATGTCTTTGTTGTGAGGAGTATCGTGTAGCTAGGAGGAGCGAGGCTAAATCTGAGGGCCATATCGCTATGCCTAAGCCATAGCAGTTGAGAAGTATTACTTTGGCTATTACTTGGTATGAAATATACTGAGAGATTTCATATTTGCAAAACTGATAATTAGCTGCCCATCTGGCAAAGCTATTTATTTATTGTATTTTATGTTACGTTTTAGCCTGATTTTTGCATATTAGAAATGTGTATCTAGTGGATAATTTCTAACTAGAATAATATGACTTCGTAACAAATGAGATTCTGTTATTTTTTATTGTAAGGGGCTTACTGGACTGAGCTAATTTGAACACTAGCTGTAAACTGCTTAAATAATGTTTACTACTACCATGGCGAATGTATTTATAGTGACTTTTTGTAGTCTTTGATGTTTTGATCATACTTCGTTTATGGTGATGTGTGTGAATATATTAATCTTTTGTGTGAATCTGCATGGGATTCATGAAGTGTCCAGGACCATACCTCTCAACCTGCGGAGTGCAGACTAAAAGTAGGAACATTTAATACCTGTAGAACATACTATTCTGGCTTTCAGTACGGATATGGGATACTGATTTACTTTCAAAAATAAGACTGCAACAAAAATTATGGAAAATACAAGCACGTTATTATCAAAGAGACAGTGTAAAATCTGTAGACTAATACTGAACTCTAGTGCAAAATTTTACCATACAACAAGAGTGTAGCAAGGCATAGTACTTGCACTCTGCTGAGTAGGGTTACCACCTGTCCCACTTTGTGAGGGACAGTCCCTCTTTGGGCAGTTGTGTCCTGACAAAAAATTTTAAAAATGACAAATGTCCTGAGATTTTAGGACAAAATTATTTCCTATATTTTATGTAATAGTTGCATAAAGCAGTTATTCTGTATCTAAAATACCTAAATATTATAAGAAACAGAATAAGCAACTAAAATGCTGCAAGAATAAGCTTTTATTTAGGCAAAAAAGTTAAGTTCTATCCTTTGTACTGACCGTGAGTATGTGTCGGCCTGTAAAATCTGATGTTTGTACCAAAAATGTCCCACTTTGGCCATTTGAAAAAGTGGCAACCCTACTGCTGAGTACAATTTTCTAAACATAAAATAGAGAAACCATTGCTTTTTTAGGCCACACTGTGTCCACAACTGTCTAAATTAATGTCTCCAATAAGAGTTACGTATACTGAAAAAATATATATTCAATGGTTTTAGAAGGAAAGTGATGCAAACTTAAGAGTGTGTGTGGTGTTGGTTGGGGGAGGTAAGTGTCAGTTTTTTAACTGCCAGTGGCTTGGGGGGCAGCAATAAGAGTACATGAGTACAAAACTAAATTCTCTGGCTACACCATTGCCATACAAGATCATTTATTTTTTATTTCAAAAAAGGGGACATAACACATATGTCCTTTTTCTTTAAATTAGTGTTTCTTCTAATAAATTGATTATGTAGTGTGGTTTTGTGTGTGCTAGACAGCTTCAAAAATCATATGTGATGAGAGGAATTTAGAAATATTGTGTGAAGGAGAAAATTATGCCTCCAAAAATAGGGACATCCTGTGCAGGAGTAAATCTGGTCTAAAAACAGAAGTCTTCCTCCAAAATATGGACAGTTGGAGTTGTGGTGCACAGCTACAGCCTAGATCTGTCATATCTTCCTTCACCATTTAAAACCCAGGGAATGCTTATCAAGAGTTTGTGTGCCTTATGATCATATGAACATACCTCTCAAGTATACTTCATTAGGAAGAATGTTCCTCATTACTGGGCCTTAAAATGTCCAGGCCATGTGCATCACAGTTCCCCATTGAAAGGGTCTGTCACACATTCATTGGAATTTTTTTTTAACTGGTATCCATGGTAAATAATACTGAATGCAATTAGTTCATCAAAGGAGATTTTTTTATAAATGTACAATAACACATTTTACTCATCCTGAGTTTCTTTGTTGAAGTTCTCAGTAAGCTTCTAGTGTTTCACATTTTACTTTGTTCCACATTATGAGAGGCAGTGTTCCTTCTCATTTTAGAGATGGAAAGTTGAATGCTATGCTTGTGGAAGAGTGCTCATTGCCTGTAGAGTGCCCCTTCCAATAACATTTAAAGTACTATTTGTTGCGTATTGTTTTCCTTTCATCTCCCATAATTTTTAAGGTATCTCTTCCAGCTAACATAATGTTTACGAAATATTTTGTTTTCTAGTATGCCTCTATCATATCTCACAAGTATTTATTTTATTTTACTTTATTATATGTTGGTTAACTGGGGTAGTGTGACTGGGTAGTTGCCATTTGCCCCTTTTCAGCAAACTCCCAGGTTGAAAAGGCCCATATACACATTACCAAAAAATACAATTAGCACAGGATGATATAATTTCTGGGTGTCAGAGTATACAGCATGCAACACAGTGAACAATATGTGTTACATGTATAGTATGCATGGGGAAGAAAGCTCCAGATACAGGTTGTGTTATATATACTCTCTTATGCAAGGTTTTATAGCTTTCAGGATTACATCAATTTTGTCAAAAAGTAAAACGAGTCAGTAATACATCAGTTCTTAGAAGTTCAAAGAAGGTGGATGAGTAGATAACAGAAAGGGGAAAAAGGACAGGAGAGCATTAGAAAAATGATTAGTTTAAAAAAAGTAAAATGATTAGTGAAAGATAGGGGCTGGTGGTGATGGGTAGAGTAAAGAAAGGATAGATGAATAGACTGAGGAGGGAGAATTTGATGTGGACTGGGTGAAATATATGGGGAGAAGTAAGGGAGCGGGAAGAAAAGAAGACAAGCTTGGAGTTATGTTAAAAGTGTTAAGACTAGTAAATAATATATTTAGTGTGCAGTAATTGTTTGAAACAGTGACAGTTCCATTTTGAATTTAGGTAAGTTTTTAATTTGGCATGGAAAAAGTTTAAAGTTAGATTCATTTGTAAGTTGGGATGGAGGAGACTTCTATATCTCTGAGGCATTAACTGTGTAGAGTGAGTGTCCAAAGTGATTATCTGATTTGGAGATGAGAAAGTGGTGATGAGCTGTAAGGGCATGTTGTGTGGTATATTATGTTATTAGTTATTTGAGGGATGGGCATTTCTCTGAGTTATTCACTATGTTGTGTACTAGTTTACATTGAGAGTAATGTTTAAAGTAATGCTTGTTGCTTACAGTTCTCCTTTCACCCCACCTAATGCTTAACTTCTTATCCCCTGCATGACATAATTAATCAAAATGGCCTCTTGTGGTTGTACTCTGAAATGGTATAAATTACCATGACCTCTTGTTTATGTGCTCTGAAGTGGCTTAAGTTACCACAGGAAGAGTACCACTACACTAAACTTGACCTTAGTCAAAAGTCCAGTTAGCAATGACAAGGTATCTTGTGATAATCATTTGAGCCTTTTGCAACAGAAGCCGTAATCCACATACAGAGTGTGGAAATGTTGTTTTCCTTTTTGGTGAAATGACCTCTCAAAAAAAAATCTTAGAGGCATGATCCTTGGACTCTGCCACTCCAGCAGTTCTGTATCACCTCCTGCTAATGTCTATTATGCAGACAGCATTAATTTTGATAGTGCAAAACCTATAATCTGATGTTGTAAATCTTTTGTATATACATTACAGAAAGGACCTCGGTTCCGTCTTCGGAACCGATACAGACATTTTCTAGCTCTCGTAAGCCAAAAACTCTCAGCTAAGAACCTAACAAAATGCCCCTCTCCAAGATACTCCAGATCTCATTTGCTGCGTTCCTAGTCAGATGTGTTAGCCATCTCTCTCAAAGCTAAGTAGTAAATTGTTCATTTTATGGCAGTTTTTTCTTCTAAATTACTAAATTATTAGTCAAGTTAACCTTTTTTCACTGTTGCCTATAACCTAGGCCTATTTCCTACCATTTTCCTTGGTAATTTAATTTTTTTACTCTTTTTGTTACTGTCCCTCTCTCCTCTCTTTGACAGGCCCTCCCTTTTTACTAGTGGTATTCCTTAACTAACATCACTGGTATTTTATTATTTTAAAGATTTTTATGATTATTATTATTATTATTATATATTATTTTATCTTATTCTTTCTATAGGATAGCATTGTTTTCCTTACCATGTCAGACAAAGCTAAGTTGGGTTTTAAATAGTGTGACAAGTGTGGATGTAAGATGCCTAACTCAGATACACATGTCCATTGTGTCTACTGTTTGGGAGTGGATAATGTTAAAGCTGATTGTGACATTTGTGCTACTTTTAGTAATCTGACACTAGCAGAATGTAAGAATAGACTTATTTTAAAAGGGTTACTCAAGACACCCTTTTCAGAGGCTCTATCTGGGTTAGAGGTCTCACCCCCTCCTAAGACCAAAAAATATAAGGAAAAACGGAGTAACTCGGTTCCTGCATCCCCATCAGTTACGGAACCTAGTCAGCTCCATGCTTCGCCACCTCCCTTGGCACAGACCTCCTCGGCAGCAGGATCTGTATCCTCTTCCTCGGTGACGATCATGGTATTCATTCCTATTTCGGTTCCAACCACGGCACCACTGACTTCAGTGCCGTTCCTGGTTCCCACATTGGCTCCAATAACTGTACATGCCTCGGCACCAACCAGTCCATGGTGCCAACAGTCTCCTTGGCTCCATGGACTCTGATACCTGTACATACTTCAGCACTATCCCCATCCATGGTGCCGAAAGTTTTCTCCAGTCATTGGGCTCTGATGACTGTACATGCCTCGGCACCATCCCCGTTCATGGTGCCAACAGCTTCTTCGGCTCCATGGACTCCGATGATTGTACATGCCTTGGCACCATCCCCGGCCATGGTGCCCACAGTTTCTTTGGCTTTATCAGCTCCAAAATTGGAATGCCTGCCAAGGACAAGATATTCTCCAATGTACAACCCTTTCTTGGGGCAGAGGTTTAGTCCCTTTCTAGAAATACCTGATTCCCCTTCACCAGCCTCCTTTAGATCCACTAGGAATTTTTCTGAACTAGGCCTAGTGCGGGTTGTGGATCAGCTTCTGGCAGCTAGGGGATTGCCCATTCCAGCTAGACCTTCCATCCCTCCTGGCTTGGAATCCTTTACCTCATCTTCCCCTGCTTAGCCTCCTCTTGCATCCTCCCTGTTCCTGGTACCGATGTCTGCTTTGGTACATACTGTCTCGACTCTGACAACAGTGTCTCCCCTGTCAGCACCAACCACCCTTGCTGCATCGGCTACGATGGAGCTGATGCTTTCTCGGAGCGGTGCTTGGACTGTCCATACCTTGGTACCTAATCCGGCACCTATTTTCTCACTGGCACCGTCTATGTCCATGGCTCTGACAGCTTCTAGTTCTCTCTGAACCCCTCAACTGGAGGTGGGCTCGAGTGGGCCTGCTGTACAGGTGATGGAAAGGGCCCTTCATTCTGAAGGCTCACAGCCAGCACATAGGACACCAGTATCAGAAACCTCCCCTAGCATGCTTCTCTCCCAACTGGTCCCTGGGCACCGTGGTCACAAGAACCCCCTGTGAAGGGAACCCCTTCTCCAGAGACCTCCTCAGAAGATCCCACTGGAGAGCCACCCCAAAAGAAACAGCACAAGAGGAAGCACCTTGACTCCCCAGAGGAATCCATCACAGAAGACACTGATTGTTATGAGGGAGAAGGGTACCCATGCTCTCCCCCAGACGTTTCATTCAGAGAAATTCTCGAAATCCTCAAACAGCATGGGGAATGGAAGTCCTCTAACCCTTCTTCTGAGGAATCGGTGTTTCTGCAGGCCTTTTGTGCCCGGCCATCTACTTCCTGAGTGACCCCACCAGCAGATGATCATGTTAAACTAATTGTGCAGTGTGCCTGGAAGGCCCCAGACAAAGTAGAACCTGTCCCCCAGAGACGGACAAAATTTTATCTACACCTGAAGACCAGCCCCATTGGTCAAAACAGCTGACAGTTAATTCTATGGTCATGGAGGCGGCTACCAAGAGGGAACTGGCAGAAGATAGTTCCACTGTCCATCCTCCAAACAGGAGTCCCGGACCATGGATAGATTAGGTAAGTGGACCTATGCATCAGTGACCTTCCCCATTTGGTCGCTGAATTATCCGGCACACTTTACTTGACTCCAGAGAGACCTAATTTCTGAAATGTCTTCCTCTTTGGTGGGGGTACTGCCTGATGAGGTATGTGACACTGTAGCCTCACAGCTAGCTACCCTTGAATCCATCTCGAACTCATTGATGCGTTTGATATCTCACACCACCGAGGGGGCAGCTCGAGCTGCCGCATCTGGTGTTGTCATGATATGTAATGCTTGGATGCGATTGTGTGACTTTGCAGACCCCTTTAAATCTTCATTCATCAATGCACCTGTCGACGAATCTGCACTTTTCAGACCCAAGGTACGTGACACACTTGCATGTAGTGAGAAAGATGGAAAGACCTTGTCTGCTGTGGGCATACGCTTTCCCAACCCCCAAAGGTCCTACTTCAGGAACCAGAAGGGAGGAAAAATATGGTTTAAGAAATCCCAAGGATCCTTTCGTGACACTCGTGGTGAACAATCTCCCCCCAGGGCAGAGGGGGCAACTCATATGGAAGACACCCCTTTCAGGGTAGAGGAGGTCCGCATAACCAGGGAGCCAGAGATTCTTTCTCCGGCAGACTCTACCAGCGCTCCTGAGCAGCGGCCCGATTGCTTTCCTCTGGAAGCAGTCGGGGTCATTTTTCTCTGCATCTACCAGCCTGGCATCTTATTACTACCGATGTTTGGGTGCAGAGAATAATATCCAGAGGCTACCAAATACCATTCACCTTAACTCCCAGACCCGTCAAACAAATCCCCGATGTACCACCCAATCAGAGGGAATTAGCAGCCTTAGAAATAGAAAAACTGGTAAGAAAAAGAGTCATCCAACCAGTCCCACCAGAACAGACAGGATCTGGGTTTTACTCGAGGTTCTTTTTAGTGCCAAAAAAGACAGGGGACTGGAGACCAATCCTGGATCTCAGCCTACTGAACAAATTTATCAAACATCAATAATTCCAGATGGTCACAGTACAGTCCATTCTTCCCTTCCTAGGGAGGGACAATTGGATGTGCTCTATAGACCTACAGGATGCGTACTACCACATAAAGATGGATCACTGCTCCCGGTGGCTTCTCCTCTTCCGGCTGGGAGCCAATCACTACCAGTTCAAGGCACTGCCATTCAGTCTCTCGACAGCCCCCCCAAGTGTTCACCAAATGTATGGCAGTTGTGGTAGCCCATCATCGACTACAAGGATTCCAGGTGTTTCCCTGTCTAGATGACTGTCTCCTTACCGCCCCAACCAGGAATCTCCTAGTCCACAGCCTCTCTTACTCTCAAGGTCTCGCCCTCCGCTTGGGGATTACAATCAACAAAGACAAATGTCAGATGTCCCCAGTGAAGACACTGGAATTTATTGGAGCAGTCTTCGACACAACATCCTGTCAAGCTTCTCTCCCCCCTCACAGGCTTTTGAAAATAAGACACCAAATTCAAGACCTTCTTATTCACATGTTTGTACCAGCATGTCTTGTACTGCAACTCTTGGGCTCCATGGCAGCTGCCATTACTTTAGTACCACTGGTGAGACTGCACATGAGAATCCTGCAGTGGCTCCTTTCCGCACAATGGTCATTGTTAATCCAGCCACTCAACCACATGATACACCTTACAAACCGTTGCAAGTAAGAAATGCTATGGTGGATGGAGCCACAAAAGAATCTTTTTGTTGACCATTCTGTCTTCCCCAACCCATGGCCATGGTGACCATGGATGCTTCACTGTTAGGGGGGGGGGGCATTTTCAGGGAAAAACTGTCCAAGGCACCTGGACCCCCCTTGAGGCCAACTTGCACATAAATGTCCTGGAACTGAGGGCAGTTCTCTTAGCATTGCAAGTGTTCCAGGAATCCCTACCCTCGGGGACCATTGCAATTCATTCAGACAACATGCCAGTCATCTGGTATATCAACAAACAAGGCGGAACCATATCTTACCCCTTGTGTCGGGAAGCCATGAGGATTTGGCACTAGGCAATAGCTTCCATTAGCTTTCTTATAGCGATGCACATTCCCAGGAGTTCCAACCTTATTACGGACAATATGAGCAGGAACATCCTGATGCCTCACGAGTGGTCCCTCAACCCTGTAATAGCAGATTGGGTCTTCCAACTTTGGGGCAAGCCTTGCTGCAACCTGTTCGCTTCCCCCCTAAACTACAAATGCAGGAGCTATTTTGCCTTGATCCCCCCTCACGGGGAACCACAGAGGGACGCTCTAACACATGATTGGCTCCCGGGTCTTCTGTATGCCTTTCTCCCATTTCCCCTCATTCCAAAATTACTCCAGAAAGCTCAGAGACTGAAAAGCAAAGTGATCCTCATTGCTCCCTACTGGCCACGTCAAGTCTGGTTCCCATTTCTATGGCCTCTTCTGATTCACAGACCATGGATCCTGGATCATTCCCAGGACCTATTATCTCATCCTCAGGGATTGATTCATCCGAACCTGCACAGTCTCAAGCTCACAGCTTGGTTCCTCCACTTCCAATGATTGCCAGGCTGCCTGACATCCCATCTCCTGTTCGTGAAATTCTTCTGGCCTCACACAAACTTTCCACTAGAAAGGTTTATTCTAGTAAATGGACTAGGTTCTCTATGTGGGCCAAAGACCAGAACGTAGACCCTTTCTCAATGCCTATTCAGAATATTCTACAATACCTGACTACTCTTCTACATGCAGGAGCCTCAGCTTCAACAATCACTGTACATTTAGCAGCTATCGCCAATTTTCATAATGGTCTTGATAATTCTTCAGTTATGTCACATTGCCTATGCAAGACCTTTCTAAAGGGAGTATTACATGTTAAACCTCCGGTCAAGCCTCCCTTAGAACCCTGGGACTTGACTCTGGTGCTTCAGTCTCTCACAGGCTCTCCCTTCGAGCCCTTTGATTCATGTGATTTGAAATTTTTGTCATGGAAAACCATACTTCTAGTAGCACTCACCTCAGCGAGAAGAGTATCTGAGCTACAGGCCTTGAGAGTCAAGAGTCCTTACTTGATCTTCCACACGGATAGGGTGTCCCTTCGTACTGACCCTTCTTTCTTGCCCAAGGTCATTTCTGGCTTTTCCATTAACCAGTCTATTGACCTGCCGGTTTTCTTCCCAAGGCATTCTAATAGAGGGTAGTACCTTTTGCACACCCTTGATGTGCACTGGCAGCTTCATTGTTATTTGGACAGGACTAAATCTTTCAGGAAAACAAACCAATTGTTTGTGGCCTTTGCAGGATCCAGATTGGGTAAACCTGTTTACAAAGTGACTTTATCCTCTTGGCTTAGAAATGTCATTACCTTTATCTACCAACAGAATAAGCTACCCTTACCTTCCAGAATAAAGGCTCATTCTACCAGATCTATGGCTACTTCTGTAGCTTTTCATTCCAGAGCCTCTATTGATGATATATGCGCAGCAGCCACTTGGGCAAGACTTCATACCTTCATATCTCATTACAAATTGTATTTGGCCTCCATGGGATAAGCATCTTTTGGTTCTATGGTGCTCAGGAATATCCTTCCTTAGGGCCACCCAGGCTGGGGACTCGGTCCTATCTGTAATGTATGAACAAAAGATTTACAACATCAGATAAAGAAGTTACGTCTTACCATAACGTTCCATCTGTGTTGTAGACCTTTTGTTCATTACTTCCCACCCTCCTTCCCCCTGCCTGGATTCCTGGTGGACTTTTAAGAATGCCTGGTTAGGGTTTTTGCACAGACAGAGCCTCCTACCTTTTTTCCTATTACTACCTCTACTATCTAGGGCGGGCAAACTCGATCTGGAGTATATAGGAGAGGGGCATTGTGGGTAGGTTCTTAGCTGAGAGTTTTTGGCTTGTGCGAGCTGGAAAATGCCCGTATCGGTTCAGAGGACTGAACTGAGGTCCTATCTGTAATGAATGAACAAAAGATCTACAACACAGATGGAACATTATGGTAAGACATAACTTCTTTTTTCATTCATGACTTTGTTATAATTATTGTTAATCCTTTCTTTGTGTGTATGTGTGTGATTCTAGATGACATTGATAAATTGATTGTTTTTAGCAATACCACTCTTTTGAAAATTTTTTGAAGAGTATGAGTCCGTGCTATTGCATGGTGCCTTCTAAGACACAACATAAAGATGAACAAAGTTGCTACTAAAATTTTGCACCCAATTTCTATTGTCTAAGGCACGCTGAGTGCCGTTTGCAAATATTGAAAAAAAACCACACACACATTTCCGTAAATGTTAAACTGCATGAGAAACGTATGCTTTGTTACATCCTGCTGTATCTGTTTCCTACTGGTGACATTTCAGTGCTTTGGCCCCGGCTACGTCACAGATTGTGTACCTGTTTATAAATCGATGGACTTGGAGAAGAAGATGATGGTGTTTTATGTTTTAATTTTTTACACTTTCCCCCTTTTCTCCAAGTTTGTGTGACCCCTGAAGTTACTATATATTGGGGACTTGGAGTTGTAACTCCTGACCCCCCCCCAAAGAAATTGTTTTTGTGTTATTTTTTGACCTTGGAAGCATCACCACTACGAGTTTGTAACCTCTCAAGAATTTAGACCTTTTAGTTTCATGTAATCATCTGTCAAATGTTAAACAACACACACATTATCACCCATAATGGATCACAACAGGGTGGCTCAATCATAAGATCTGTGATTTACATCTTGAAAATTTGGGGATCCAGTTTTAATCCTACAGAGACATTGACGGTATAGGGCTTGCATATTATCCTTGTTTTTCTGGGTTTCCCTTCTCCCCACAACAGCATGATTATGAATAACTTCTCTAAATTGTCCATATCCTTGCTATTGTACCCTGGGTCATGCATGAAAAGGGTCCAAAGTTACCAGTTTATCTACTTGGTCCACAAATTAATAAATTAAATTGCAATATATCCAAAACTAACTGCATAGAGATGGCTTGGAGGTCTTTAACAGAAAGAAAACAAATAGTTGAATAGCTTTTTTAAACAAGAAACATCTTTATTAAATTATCACTTATGGCATAGGCAATCATACATTTATATAAATGAAAACAAACCATACTAACATATTTTTAGTTGCAAATATTATACATCACTTATAATCTATCCAGTCATTGTCAGTCAAACATTACAAAGCTCATTCAAATCCTGCCTTATTTTAAACCTCATTCCTCCTCCAAAACATTATTCTGCATGTATTGTTCTTACAATCCCCACTTTTTCTATGTAATTTGCTCCTACCCTTTCCTAAAGATCCCATTTCCATTTGCTTTATCTCTGTTACTATATTCACTACTTCTAGTACAGTTGTTTTAGACTTTGATTTCCATTGTCTAGTAATTGCTTTTTGGCAGCCACCATAATTTGACTCAGCAAGGCCTTACTATGTCTAGGCAATTACAAGTCTGTGTCATAGCTCAAAAAATAATTTCCATAGTGCTCACCCAGTATTTCTGACAGAGTAGACTGCAAGAATTTTTTAAAGTCTGTCAACTCATTATACCCCCAGAAAATATGTTTCCAATTACCTCTTTCGTCCTTATCACACTTCCAACATTTGCTATCTATGTAAGGAAAATTTTTTTGGAGTCTACTTGAGGTATAAAAATACCTGTGTAAAACACTTCTAAGTTGTTGTTGTTGTTTGTCTTCTAAGTAAAGATCCTAAATTGTCTAGACTTTTTTGCATATTTGGGAGACATACATATACCCCCACTGTTTCTTTGTGAATTGCTTATCCATTCTCTCTTCCCAATCCTTTCTAACCACTTTCTAACCACTTCTGATTGATTGTTATATTTATCATGCAACATTTTATATGCTTTATTAATTATCCACTTTTAACAGCAGCTTCTGTTCTAGATTCTACTAAAAACTCTACCAGTGCTGGTCTTTCGCTTAGAATCCCACTATTTCTTTCTCTTTGCCTATACTCTGATATCAATCCTTGATAGGGAAGGCAATCTATAGCATGCAGTCCAAATAAATTATTGGCCTCTTCCCATGTTATTACCTTTCCCTCTCTAATTATTTGCTCCCAATACCTTGGTTTCTCTGCCAGTTTTCTCCAATAAATTTCATCCCCCATTGTCCGTATCCCTAATTGTAGTCATCCCTAAGGGCAGAATTTCCTTTCTCCATTTCAGTGTTGGCTTAGTAGTCTTAGAATGCTTTCTGCTACTTTATGAATATAATATTCTTTATAGTTATTGTTATTCTCCTTAGGGATCTGTATCCAAAATCCCAGTCTCTCCTTGTTGAGCTTCAGCCGTGTTTTGTCATCAGCCTTAACCATGTAGCTCTGAAATACTCCTTCAAATCAGATAATCCCAAACCGCCTTGTTCTATTGGAAGAATCAGCTTATCCCTCTTGACTCTTGCTTTCTTTCCCTCCCAGATAAAATCATTCAGCTTTTTAATAGTTGCTATCCATATCTTCTCATCTGGTTGATAAAAACGCCTGATCTGTGTATAAAACTAAAGGGAGTAAAAACATTTTAGCTGCTTGTATCTTGCTATTTATATCCATAAAACAGAAATTCCAATTTCTCAGTTTTTGTATTATCTTTTGTTTAGTCTCTTCTCATATAGCCTTAGCTGCCCCAACAGACTCTTTTTTAATCCGTACTCCTAAGTAATTCATTTTATCATGTCCCCAGAAATACATATATCGCTAAAGCAATTAGTGTGTGGGTACATAGTTTGCAGCTATTACCTTTGCTTTACCTTCATTAATTTTGTATTCTGAAAAGACTTGAAACTGTCTCAAAATATTCAAAATTCCAATTTCTCAGTTTTTGTATTATCTTTTGTTTAGTCTCTTCTCATATAGCCTTAGCTTCCCCAACAGACTCCTTTTTAATCCGTACTTCTAAGTAATTCATTTTATCATGTCCCCAGAAATACATATATCGCTAAAGCAATTAGTGTGTGGGTACATAGTTTGCAGCTATTACCTTTGTTTTACCTTCATTAATTTTGTATTCTGAAAAGACTTGAAACTGTCTCAAAATATTCAACAACACTGAGATGTCCTTTTCTGGTTTTATCACTTCAGGCTTGTTGGCTGTTGGTGAAGCATCCACCAAGAGGAGAAAACGCTGAGAGAAGAAAGGAGCCACTTTTGAGATTTTAAGTATTTTTCCTGTGTTTATTTGCTAAGTTTTTCTGCATAGCCGCCTATTTTGAGCATTTTCTGGCTTGTTAAATTTGATTTCTGCATTAGTAACTGTATTTAGAGCACAACCTAGAGCTGTTTACTGAATTTCCTGTTTGCACTTATTTTTAAAATAGTTTTTTCTCAAAACTTGCATTTTATCTGTCTTTGGCCTAGCACTCTTGTGTGGGGTCATTTACTGCACTGTTATAACTTGTTGATACTTGTGAACCTCTGCTATCTCTGAAAAAAACAAAAAATAAAACAAATCTTGCTTTTTTCCCACTTTTCTGAGATTTAAAAAAGTTCAGTTACAGGCTTGCTGTTCTTGAACTGTTTGTAAGTTTCTGTGAGGCCATTTTTTGCTTGGGTTAAAGGGAAGTCTCTCTGTTGATCAGTGGCAGTGAAAAACATTGAGCAGCCTGTCTGTCCCTGTGGGAGTGGTTACTGACTTGAAACTGTAGTTTTATTGGCCATTTTGGGTCAATTCCAAAACTCCTTCATCTTCCTCTCTTAAAACCTGGTTGCCTCATGGTTTTGGCATCTTTTCAAGCTTGTTGGCTGTTGGTGAAGCACCCACAAAGAGGAGAAAACGCTGAGAGAAGAAAGGAGCCACTTTTGAGATTTTAAGTATTTTTCCTCTATTTGCTAAGTTTTTCTGCATAGCCGCCTATTTTGAGCATTTTCTGGCTTGTTAAATTTGATTTCTGCATTAGTAACTGTATTTAGAGCACAACCTAGAGCTGTTTACTGAATTTCCTGTTTGCACTTATTTTTAAAATCGTTTTTTTCTCAAAACTTGCATTTTATCTGTCTTTGGCCTAGCACTCTTGTGTGGGGTCATTTACTGCACTGTTATAACTTGTTGATACTTGTGAACCTCTGCTATCTCTGAAAAAACAAAAAAAACAAAAAGAAATCTTGCTTTTTCCCACTTTTCTGAGATTTAAAAAAGTTCAGTTACAGGCTTGCTGTTCTTGAACTGTTTGTAAGTTTCTGTGAGGCCATTTTTTGCTTGGGCTAAAGGGAAGTCTCTCTGTTGATCAGTGGCAGTGAAAAACATTGAGCAGCCTGTCTGCCCCTGTGGGAGTGGTTACTGACTTGAAACTGTAGTTTTATTGGCCATTTTGGGTCAATTCCAAAACTCCATCATCTTCCTCTCTTAAAACCTGGTTGCCTTGTGGTTTTGGCACCTTTTCAGGCTTGTTGGCTGTTGGTGAAGCACCCACCAAGAGGACAAAACGCTGAGAGAAGAAAGGAGCCACTTTTGAGATTTTAAGTATTTTTCCTCTGTTTATTTGCTAAGTTTTTCTGCATAGCCACCTATTTTGAGCATTTTCTGGCTTGCTAAATTTGATTTCTGCATTAGTAACTGTATTTAGAGCACAACCTAGAGCTGTTTACTGAATTTCCTGTTTGCACTTATTTTTAAAATCGTTTTTTTCTCAAAACTTGCATTTTATCTGTGTTTGGCTTAGCACTCTTGTGTGGGGTCATTTACTGCACTGTTATAACTTGTTGATACATGTGAACCTCTGCTATCTCTGAAAAAAAACAAAAAAACAAACAAAAATCTTGCTTTTTTCCAACATTTTGAGATTTAAAAAAGTTCAGTTACAGGCTTGCTGTTCTTGAACTGTTTGTAAGTTTCTGTGAGGCCATTTTTTGCTTGGGCTAAAGGGAAGTCTCTCTGTTGATCAGTGGCAGTGAAAAACATTGAGCAGCCTGCCTGCCCCTGTGGAAGTGGTTACTGACTTGAAACTGTAGTTTTATTGGCCATTTTGGGTCAATTCCAAAACTCCTTCATCTTCCTCTCTTAAAACCCTCTTTTGCGCGGTTTTGTGCATTTTTGTGCATAGCGCAACAGCGGGCACCGCCGCCTAATTGGGTTTAAACTATTCCTGGCTCCACAAAGTCTGCTCTTCACTTTTCCCCTTAGAACTGCTCTATCTCTCAATTTAAACACCATATTCTCATTCTAAGGCCCTTCACTGGTCCAATTAAGTAATCCTACAAGTTAGCACTATTAAACCAGAAGCACTACTTACTCTTATACTCTCTACGATTACCCTGTCCTTTATTGGTCCATCTTAAATTCAGTTTCCCTATTACTCTAGCATGTCCAAAGGTCAGTCAATGGTTTCCTCTCCAGTCCAGCTGGTGAATCTGGGAATTTTGAGGCAATGTTACAACTGTCTCATGTACATGGACAACCCTCTCCTCCTCCAAACAGGTTCAAATATATGTGAGAGATGCAACTATTTAGCCAAACTGGAGGCTGAGCTCTCTCATCTCAAAACTGGTGTAACCAGTCAGGAGGAGAAGGTAACCTCACACAACACAATTCCAGTATCACATAGTCCCACCACATTAGCGAACCAAACACATAAATACACAAAAACATACTCAGAGGTTCTAAATAAAAATCTAGCTAAGCAACAGAGACCTCCAAAGCAGACATCCAAGCAAACGCTACCTCAAAACAAAACACACACAACACATAACCCACAAAGTCAGTGTGCCAAGCAGCCACAGCCCTTAAGGCTGAATAACACATCTGATACTTTTGTTATAGGTGACTCTATTGTCAGACACACTGACGTCCCACTCACCAGGCTGAATAAAGAGAAGGTCACGGTGAGCTGCCTGTTGGATGCTAGGATCTGACACATAACGCAAGCACTCAGGTCACTCCAAAGCAAATACAAATATGACTCAGTCATTGTACATGCTGGTGTGAATGACCCGAGACGCACCTCCCTGGACTACATGAAAAGAGACATAGAGGAGCTCTCTGATCATGTAGCCCAGGCTGGTATGACCCTGACCTTGAGCAGCATCTTACCCTCACCTAGAATGATGCCACAGTACAAAGACAAAATGATCGATTTTAACAATTGGCTAAAATTTTGGTGTCATTCAAAGGGGATCCAGTGTCTGTCAGCCTGGGATGACATGCTCGACAAGATACGTTGCTTCACTAGGGACGGCTTGCACCTGTCACCACTGGGCTTTCGGATATTGGCAAAGGCTCTTGCCACCCCCATAGTGCTTTTTTAGGCAAGGCTCAAAAGTCAAACCCACCCCCATAAACAGCACAAGGAACAAGAAACTAAGGGTAATGCTGCTAAATGCCAGAAGTCTTAACCTCAAGATGCACGCACTCGAAGCTCTCCTCAGTATGGAGAACATCGATATCTGTGCAGTGACAGAAACCTGGTTCAAGGCTCCAGAGAGCACCCCAGCACTACCAGGCTATACCTCATATCATGCTTTTCGGCCCCAAAACCCGGACCAAACCACAAAAGGAGGGGGAGTTTCCATATTTATCAAGGATATCCACACCTCCAGGTTAGTGGCATTGCACGAAGTATCGGGGACCATCCATGTGCAACTAACAGTGGGCAAGACTGCTTTTCAGTTTATAGCATCCTACAGACCACCCTCTCAAAGTCAGGAATCCCACTCGGCTTTCCTGAAAACATTGGAGAACATGAAGATCACTCCGAACACCATTATATTGGGCGACTTCAACTACCCAAACATTGACTGGGAGCACTACTCAAGCCCCAGCACCTTAGCCCAAAGATTCCTAGAAATTATAAACTCAAATGCTATGGAACAACTAGTCACCACTCCCACAAGAGGGGACAACATACTAGACCTGATCATTACCAACATGGGGACTCTATGCTCTACACCAGAAGTATATCACTCATTGGTAAGATCAGACCATAAATTAATTTCACTGGATGTCCACATCCCGACCACACCCCAGCCCAGAAAACCACAGTGAAAAACTTCTCAAAAGTGAACTTCTCACTTCTCAAAACCGAAGTGGAATCCTTCAAGGCCCCAGGACCAGTGGAAACTTCGGCCCAAACTGCAGAATCCTATATAAATGCATTCTATGGACATTTCCAGGAATGCATGGATCATGCTATCCCAAACAAAACCAAGACCCAATCATCCAAAGGCAGGCGTCCAGTCTGGTGGACCCTTGACATAAATAAACTGTACAACAGAAGGAGGAAGCTACTACATGATAGAGCAAAATCCCTAATAGGGAAGGCATCTCTGATCAGTGCTAGCAAAAAATTACGATCCCTCATAAAATCCTCCAAGGCCAGCTTTGAGAGAAAAATTGCACAGGACACCAAAGAAAATCATAAGGCTTTTTTCAGTTATGTTAGAAACCTGGGATGCAACTCCCAGACTTGTTCTGAGTTGATTCTAAACTACAAAAAATACACTGAACCCACAGACATCGCTAATATCCTGGCAGACAGGTTCAGTGCAAACTTCTCCCCCCCTCCCCCCAAAAGGGCAAGTATCTATCCTGGCAGAGGGCTGCCTCCCAAACATCGCAGATGCTCAGGTGAAGGCTGCCCTCTCCAAAGCAAAAAACACTTCTTCCATGGGACCAGATGGCGTCCCAGGTTGCATCCACATGAACTCCAAGAGGAACTAATCCCTCAAATAAAACAGCTATACAATCTCAGCCTCACTACAGGATATGTGCCCACAGAATGGCGTACAGCAACAGTGGTCCCACTCCACAAAGGTGGAGCCTCTACGGACCCTGGAAACTATCGCCCCATAAGCCTGACTAGCTTAGTCTGCAAGGCTATGGAGAGGATCATCACTGAGCTCATAAACAAAGACATTGGGGACCTACAGACACTAGATCCTACCCAGTTCGGCTTTGTCAAGGGCAGATCCTGCCTTTTGAACCTGGTTGACTTCTTTGAAACAGTCAACAAAGCCATAGATGAAGGGAAGGTAGTCCACACAGCCTATCTGGACCTTGCAAAGGCATTTGACACAATACCCCACTCGGGCATCATAGATAAGCTATCCAGCTTAAATATAAACCCCTATGTCACAAGATGGATCACAAACTGGCTCAAAGACAGAACCCACAGAGTGACTGGGAGGGGAAAAGGGAGCTCACTTACTACTCCTGTAGTGATGGTGGTATGTACTTTGTGAGGTAACTTGGATCTCACTATGCCGTCATTTACTGACAACCTCTTATTGATCGGTCCCTTCACAACATGTACTGCTGGATATAAGTTAGTTCTGTCTGCAATATTATTCACAGTAGTAGGCTGACTAACTTCTTTATTATTTGTATTAATAGAGCTAGATCCACTCTCACTATGTAAAATAGTAATTACATCATCAGTATCATTGGAATTAGTAGTGTTATTAATGTTAGCTATATTTTGTACCCTATTACTAGGCGATACATTGTTATGTACACAGTTAGTAATATCCACAGCTTCACAAGCATTATTAACAACATTAACATTTTCAGAACCAGTACTAGGTTCGGAACTCAGTTGTCTAACACTAGTATAGTCATTAGGTTTAATGGTAGCAATATACATCTTAGCATGCTTATATGTGCATATATCTTTAAGCTTAGATTAACTCATGAATATGTAACAAGAAGCAGCCAATAGGAGATGTTTTAACTGTATAAATGTAGCCTATGTACTTGAAGGTCTTTGTTACATGATCTGATGAAGCTCAAATGAATGAGTGAAAGCGCTTATCTGACCTGCAGTGGAATTAAAGTTGGATTTTAACCTGAGGATTTTGCCTTTCATTTGGATTTTAACCTGAGGATTTTGCCTTTCATTTCTACTTGTGACTCTGCATCAGCCTAGTTGCTCCTTTTGGTTTCATTAATATTATTTAAGTTTTTCTGGAGCACTGGGCGTTTATCCTGTTTGTCAGCAAGTGGTTTGTTCCTGTTTTAAACCTTAAAAAGGGCACATTATACTCAAATCAAGGGGTGGCGTAAGCCATACAGAATCGGGCTAGGCTTATAATTTCCCCAGGGCAGATAGCCTAGTATGAATCTATGAACCTATGAACCTATAAAATAATATCATCTGCAAATAAATCCAGCTTTTCTTGACTACCATGCCAATTATATCCTTGAATTTTTGAGTTCCTTATTTTCTTTGCCAATGGTTCTAAACATAATGTAAATGGAAAAGGGGAAATAATATACCCCTGCTGGTTCCTCTGCTCAAACAGAAATTATCAGAGATGAACCCAGAAATTATCAGAGATTGAGCCTCATCTACCTCTAACCTTGACATATTTAATTCTTGCATAAACATTTCCATTTGTATCTTTCCCTGATTTCCATACTTCTCTGCTTTATACAGATTTTCATAAAATTTCCAAAATATTTTAGCACCTCTACAGGATCTCTTGCTATCTTCCTTGCTAGAGGCTCCCTAAGCTTGGTGGCAACTCTTTCAACTTTCTGTTACCTGAGTCATTTTGCTAAAGGTTTTTGTGCTCTGGAGTTATTATCAAAAAACAGCTGCTTAACACCAGTCTTTCTAAATTCATGCATATTATCGAGGTAATCCCTTATTTTCTGTTCAGCATTCTGCAATTAATCCTCTTCTTGTTCTGTGAGATTCCCCCTATTCTGCAATACTTTAACCCTTGTCAGTCCCTCTAAATAATATTTTTTTCTTCTCAACCATCTCTCTGTTTCTTTTATTTTCACCCTATATTTAAATTCCACTTTAATTTTATCCCATTCCCTAGCTATATTTTAAGAAGAAATATCTATTTAACTCATGAATAATTTCCTCTACCCATTCCAAACATCAGCTTCTCATTTTTACTTCATTACCCTGTATTTTTATTTCAGCTATTATTGGTCCATGATCTGAAATAATTATTGGATGCATATCAAAACGTTCAATTAAATGCACATGTTCCTGTGAAATATATGTTCTGTCTTGCCTAGCTCCATTTTTGTGTCTTGTGGAATAATACATACATTTACTCCAGACTCCTACTACTGAATTCACATCTTCCATACCAAATATTTTCTTAAATGTCTTCAAAAATCTACCCTCTTTGGTTATATTTTCCTTCTGCCCCCGTCACCCTGCTGATACATTCTCACTGCTGCAAATCAAATTCCAGTCCACAACTATAAGTAATATTCCTTACTGAAAGCTGATTATTTCTCCTAGAATATTCTAAAGCTCCATTGCAGCAGTTATAGGTGGAATAAAAACACATGCCAGTGCAATCCTCCTCCCTTGCCAGTATCCTCTTAGTACTACAAATTTACCATTATTATCTTTTCTTATCCTATTCCATCACTATTTGAGCTCCTCTTGCAATTAGTATAAGCACTCCCCTTTTCCTTTGTCCCAGATATTCCTCTGAATAACCATACTGAAAGCTTTTCTTTATCAAATTCATATGCTCAGTTCTTGTCAAATGTGTCTCCTGTAGCATAGCTATTTGCACTCTACATTTTTTAATATAGTTCACTACTCTTTCTTTTTGTATATATCTGTGAGACCATTTACATTTAAAGATTATATAGAAAGTGTTATTATGTTAAAAAGTTATTATTTCCACCTGTTATTTGTAACAATTTTTTAATGTCTAGTTCCAGCTTTTGTGTTACATGCACACACTAATGTTTAGCAGGTTGATCTTTTATACAGTTGCTTCTTGTCAATACCCATTTGAACCTATGTCACATCTTAAAACTTTTTGTTTTAGTGAAACCCCTCAAAAAAATAAACATCCCCAGAACACCCCTAAAACCTATCAACTTAATACTAACCTACAAAACTATGCACATCTTCAAATGCTAAAGTTTAACCCTCCTAATAGGAATGATTGACCCTCACTGACAGCCACACTTACAGACTTGGATTAACCTATAAGTAAGGTAATCTATGCTAAGATGCATGGTATATCCTGTGTTTTACTAAGTGTTGTCTGTTTTTGTCTTATCTTTATTCCTCTCCCAGATTGGGAAAACACTTGAATGCTTTCAGAAAACATTATATGTTATCTTCTAGCCATTGAAAGAAAGAAGTATACTTTTTTATTGCTCCTTATCAGATTATCTCCATGGAGACATGAGAATCAGATACACAGTTGCATCTAGAAGCACTCATTAATTTGCTAGAGGTAAACTTTTTATTATATTCAGTGTTCTTTTTTATTTATTTGCTTCCCTTAAAATGTGTTACTAGCTCAAGACAATGGCCTTAATCCAGTCATTCCCCTGTGCAAGAGTAAGAAAAAGCACATCAGTTTTTCTTGTATCATGCTATTGTGACTAGACTTTTCTTCTTTTTTGCATTTCAGTGTCTACATTTCTTAAAACTGAACAAGGAGAGAGAAAGAAGAAGGAGAAAAACAGGGGCACCTGTTTACTTTAGTATCCCTATTACACTTGAAAATAACTGAGAAAGCTTTACTTTATAGCATTCACATTATGTCATGCATTATAAAAATACTACTGTTAAGAAAAAAATATTTTCCTTACACTTAATTCTTTACTTTCTCTTCCCCTGTACTAACTGTTTTTCCAAACATTAATGACATGAAGGAGGGCATATGCTTTGGAGTCCCCTACAAGTTTAACAAAGTCAAAACAGTCCAATATTTCCAGGTTTTCTTGTTCTGTCATATTTTACAAATATAATTAATGTTTGTAATCTTAGATTTGTCAGTTTCCAAGTTGCTGGTTTTCTTCCTTTTGATCTCCATCTCCCAAATTCAGTCTATACTTAATTTCCAATGTACTCCCAGTTCTTCTAGTCAGCTCTTGTACTTTTTTATGTCTTTCAAGCATCTTCCATTGAAACATTGGAAACGGTTTCACTGGCACAGACTCTCTATGGGCTTTATTACTACAAGAACAAGCAGAAGAATCTCCTTTTGTTTCATACCTCACTTTTTGTTGGACAAACTTTTGTATTTCATCCTTAGCATGCTCTACATCAAGAAATGATTTTGACCCTCCAGGAAAGAGTATTCTGAAAATAGTTGGATACAGCAGCTTGAATCTCATGCCTGCTTGTCGACATGCCCTGATTAGTGGAATAAATTTACTCCTCTTCTGTCTGGTGTATAGTGAGCAAGCATTTGTCACAAAACTGTCTTCCACTTTTAGTACTTTGTTCTTCTGCTACTGTTTTGTCAGAATCAATTCTTTCTGTTGTTAGGATTGCATCTTTACTATTAGAGGTCTAGGTTGCTTTCTCATGGCCAGGTTTGGAGCATACACACAATGTGTCCTCCCTTTCACTTAATAATTTCTGCTGTGGAAAGTTCAGCCTTTATATTTATTTCAAGGGTTTGTGTTTGATCTGACCACTAAGAACATTACACAAGGGGGGGGGGTGCAACATTCCCTCATATTTGTAAGTACCAGATCCAGGATATTTGCACCCCTAGTAGGTATGAAGACTAGCTGTTCTAGGGTGTTTGCACTGACAAAATCCAGGAATCTTTGAGCATGCATGCTACTGGTTGTGTATGAATCCTGGTTTATGGTGGGATAGTTGAAATCACCCATGAATATGTTGTTGGGGTGAATTGCGAGTGATTCCACTATGTGGTATGGTTATCCTGGCTCATAGACAGGGAGCTATAGCTAGCAAGGGTATGATATTGGAATTTACCTAAGATTAGTTGGACATGGAGTAGCTCAAGCATGTCATATTGTTTGCCGAATCATGACGTGTGCTTATGTAGATTGATGCATCACCTCCTCTTGTCCCTTCTTGTGCAGTAACATAATTTTTAAAGCATCATTTCCATTTGCAGCATTTTCTCATACTATTTCCATTATTTTAAATCATTTTGAGACACCTTTCTGGTAAGAACCATCACATGGTTGTACAGTATATATTGATACATACATGCACACATGCATACATATATGTGCATATATTTGTAAGATGGACTATTTGTTCCAGCGATAATCTGTGTACAAGTGCATAAGGCAGACAACATCAGTTATAGTTTCTTATAGTTTCTACATATACAACAAATGCTGATTTGTGAACTGTGGTGTATATCTGTGTGTGTGTCTGTGTATTACCACCAGTCAGCAAAGCTCCCCTATACTGACTTGCTCTGTAAAACAGCACTGGCTATAAGGCACTGTGATTCATATATATCCTCACGCGCAGTTCAGCTTTATAGCAGATGTAAGCATAAAGAACTTACACTGATTTGAAAAAGAAAATAAGATAGCAAATACATATTTTCTTATGCTGTACAGAATAAATATTATTATTTTTTATATGTTGGAAACTGCACAGCAAAGGTATGACTGCATGCATTATTTTATGGTAGAAAATTTAGCATAATGACTTAAACATAATACACCTCCTATTGCTATGACCCCCAGGCAGTGGATTTAGGTAGATTGTGGTGTGATGAATGGGTCATCTATGCTTTCAGGTACAGTCCTGGCCCCCCTCTTTACAGCTGTGTTACACACTTTGCCTTGAATACTGTGAAAGTATAGTGGCTTACTTGAGATGGTCATAACAATAATAACCCAGCAGTAGGCAAAGTGGCTGTATTAATGCTGCACATTAATTAATTGTTCTGTATGCCTTATGTAGTTGCAGAGCACAGAAGATTTTTAACATAGCACCAGAGGTGTTGTGTGAAGGAAGAAAGGAGAAGCTGTGTGTCTCCTGAGCAATGAGTGTTCATTCTATCAATATATGAGGTAACAAGACTACCCATTTGGCATGTACCTCACTAGGCACCTGCAACAACTGGAGAGGCCACAAAAGTGCCTCACAAAGAGGATCCTAGGCCTTAAACACTTATGGACAGACTCAAAAAACTCCAACTATTCTCTGTCTCATATCGCCTACTTAGAGGCAATCTCTGCTTGACTTACAAAGCCATGTCTGACCCAGCTCTGTTAGAAATGCTACATCTAAAGAAATCCCAATCCCTCTGCACCACACACTCCAGAGACCTCAACCTCATTACCACAATCAAAAGAACATGCTGGAGGGACAGGTTCATAACCCAGAGACTGCCCATGCTATGGAATAGACTTCCCATACATGTCAAGTAGAGCACCTCACTGGGTCTCTTCAAGAGACATCTTGATGAGTGGATGGGAAATAGAAAATTCACCCCGGGGATCACTCCAGTGGCTCTACTCGACAGAGGCACTAGGAACTAAGGTAGGGTGGCACAATGCCAGGGTAATCCTATGGGCTAGGCTTGTAAAGGCTCCAGGGCCGTTAGCCTAGTACACACCTATGAACCTATGAAGAATGCTTTCTTAACAATAAGCCCTCCTTTAGTAATAAAGTAAGCAGGTATGCACCTGGCAACAATCATCACTTCAATAGTTTATACCTTCAGCAGCACTTATTCTTGTTGACTGTATGTAAATGCCTGTTAAACACTGAAGAGTTTATAACAAAATCATTTTCATTAGTATTTCTCAAGGAAATACTAGTGTTTCACAAACTGTGTTCTGAGAAAAATATAAAAGACCTGTTACTCATAAGAAACTTGGTTTTACTTTGTTACAGATTTCAAAACTCCAAGATTTATTTGTAATTTTATGATTACTTTTTGAATACAAAAATGCTATATTTTTTGCTGTAATGTAGCACAAGTGTTCCTAGAGCACTATTTCATTAGTCACCCTGTCAAACCCATAGTATCAGTACTAAAGCTATTAATTTATTTGTGATTTCCAAGATGGCTGCATGATGAGTAACAACTTAATTTCAGCTCTGCCTGTGTGAAAACAGAAACACAGAAAAGACAGCCAGTGAACTTGTCTTTTTGGGTAAATTTCAGTAAATGACTAGTAAGTACGCTGCCTGGATGCCAGCAAAACAGAAATTCAGAGAACCTGAAAGAAAATCAATCACAAAAGGTGAGGACTAAACACTGAATGGGAAGAATTCTGCAGCTGTTTAGCAAAAAGCAGTGCAAGCTCCAGCTTTGCTGTAAGACATGACTTCCAGTAACCTAGAGGAAACATAAGTCAAATGTACTCAGAGCTGATTAAAATAAATGAAACATCGAAGAAGTATATCAACTCAAATAACAAAAAGCTAGAAAAACTGGAAGAAACTTTAAAAAGATATTCAGATGAGGTGATAAAACTGCAAATATCAGAGGGTGAAATGAAGAAAAGAATGGCTGAATGTGAGACTGCTGAAGAAAAGATGCTTCAAAAACTAACAGAATTAGAGGACAGAGCACGTAGGGAAAACCTGAAATTTTCTGCTGTACCAGAGAAGCTTGAAGGAACAGACTGTATTAATTTTATGATGGCGCAAATAAGTCCAAAAGACAAAAAAACTCCCTCGTCAGTCTCAACAAGCAACTCAGGGGGTCTAATCATGTTCACCAAAGCCAACTTTGAGGCAAAAATGGCCTACCAGGCTAAGAAAAAACATAAGGCATTTTTCAGTTATGTACACAACCTTAAAGGGAACACCCAACAGTATGCTGAATTAATAGTAAATGGAACTTCCTATACTAAACTGTGGGATATAGTAAATTTGCTGGCCAATAAAGTTAACTCCAGTTTCATCTTTTACCCCAGCACCCACCCAGGAAATACCCTGTATCATTTCTCTCCCAACTATCACTAAAGAACAGGTCTTCACTGCACTCTCCAGAGCTAAAAATGCTGCATCATTGGGGTCTGATAATTTCCCTGAATGCCTCCAAAGTAACTTGAAACATGATCTGTCAGGCCCACGAGAATCTCTATTCAACTACAGCCTGCAGACAGGTTTCATCCCTAGGGAATGGAGGACTACAATGGTTATCCCTCTACACAAAGGCATACCATCAACAGACCCAGTGAACTACAAACCCATAAGTCTGACTAGTCTTATATGCAAAGCCATGGGAAAAATTATTGTGAACCTAATAAACAAAGGCATAGGAAATATTCAAACACTGGACCCATCCCAGTTCAGTTTTGTCATGCCTACTAAACTTGGTGGAATTCTTTGAGAAGGTCATTAGAGCCATGGATGAGGGTAAAATGATACATACGTTGACCTGGCAAAGGCATGTGACATAATATCTTACTCTTTTATTACACACAAACTCACAGATTTAGACAAAAATCCCTGTATCACCCTATGGATAGCCAAATGGCTCACAGATAGAACAAATGAAGTTAGGGTGGGGGAATCCACCTCCACTAAGAGGCCTGTTATTAGTGGTGTCCCACAGGGGTCTGTACTGGGATCTCTCTGGCTTAGAATATACCTTTCTGAAGTTAAGGTGAATGTAGAAGGCTTTGGATTACCAAATTTGCTGAAGAATGCAAGATGGGTGCAATCACTGAATCCCTCAAAAATGTAGATATCCTCCAGGATGATCTGACACAGACAAGTAACTAGCGCCAGAACCATGACCTAAAATTCAATGGAAAAATGCATAATTATATCCTTTGGAAGCATGACCAGCCCTGCAAACTGCAACATTGATAACAGTCTCCTAAGAATAGACCCAGTGATAAGGGACTTGGGAATTCAGGTTGACAATAACCTGAACTTTGATCACCATGTGACCATGATAGTGAGAAAATCCTTCTATGTGGCACAACATTTAAGCAAGGGCATTGCATCCAGATCTAAGGAGATCATAGTTACACTATACCCAGCCCTCATTAGACCAGTAATAGAGTACAGTGCCCCCTACGGCATGTATCTGACCAGGCATTTGCAACAGCTGGAGTGGCCACAGAGGTTCTTTACTGAAAGAATACAGGGTGTAAATAATATGCTCTATGCAGACCACCTAAAAGCCCTGTACCTGTACTTGGTCTCCTACAGACTACTGAGGGGTGATCAATGCCTAACCTGCAAGGCATTCTCCAATCTATCCCTGATGCATCTACTACACATTTGCAAAACAACAGCACTAGAACTACATGATGTAAGTGAGCTAAACCTTGTCTGTGACATGAACAAAACATGTTGGAAAATACTCCCCATTCGTGTGAAACAGAGCTCTTCCCTAAACCTATTTAAATGAGTTTGTACCAATGGATGGGAAATTGCAAAGTCACTCCTGGCTTGTTCTCTGTGACTGTTATGGACAGGGGCAGTTAGTAGCTGCTTTAAGGCACAGAGATATATACCAAAACCATTCTAATGCTTGGGCACTGATAACTGGGAAAATTGAGGCATGAATGGCTAAGCTTAAAAAGGCACATTAGCCTAGTAACCTTCTTTGATCCTATGATCTTATGCAAACATTGTGCATAAAGATTATGCATAGAACTATTGCTTTAAGTAGTCAGGTAGCATGGTGTATTAAACAGAGGGGAGTCCTACATAGTTTATTTAATAGAACCAATTGTGTAAGTAAGTGATGTATAAGAAAGAAGGCTGTAGCCCAACCAATTCAGAGTGAGGTTGGCCTCTCTTAGAGGGGGACTGTGTACCTGAAATGTTGGTTCTGGGTGGTGTGCTGCATTAAGAAGAATCAATGTGGATTATACCTGAGGAAACCTGGATATCTTCCTACAAAGGAAACCACAAAAAAGTGAGCTATATGGAAGTACCTATATGTGCTGTGGACATAACTCTTGCCCAGAAGGGAATTACTGGATTTTGTGCAAAAAAAGTTGAGCCTTTTTATGTATGAGACTTTTAGACTTTGAAAGAAAGTAGGAACTTCATTTGCTATTTTTTTTAGTTGCCATTAAAAAAGTTATTTCTTTTGGCGCACTTGTCTGAATTTGAAGAGGCTACACCACTGATTTTTATTTAAATTTACAATAAAACTGTGTTTGTTTTATGAATACATAGACTTCGCTGCATTAATGTACCACATTGTTGAGTACATCAGCCATTTTCAGTTCTAGTGTTTATGCCAAAACTCCTGATTTTGTTTCTGTTGCCTGCATAAATCTGTATCATTTTGAGCCAATCTACCATACCTAAAGAAAATCAATTCCTGTGGTGTTGTTAACTGGCCAATTCTGAGATGAGTGCTGTGTTGCTACTGAATGGAGTGTACCTATATCATACCTGCCCAAACACCAAGATGACCAGAGTCAAGCAACTCTTGAAAAGCATGGCCAGAGCTTGTGAGGGTATAATGTCCATTACAGAGTTATGTCAACATCAAAGACAGTGACACCATTGAAATATTTGACCAGGAAAAATGACTATGAGGTATATATGGTTGACTTTGAGTGGTTTCCCCACTAGGAGGGTTGGGCCAGAGTGACTGGGCTATGATTCTGTCAGATCATTTTACTTGGCAGCCTTTAAGACTTCATGATGATATAAAGGACTGATTATCAGAACTGAAAAAGTACACGAGGCATCATTAGCCTAATATTACATTACATCTTAGACACAAGCTCAAAAGTTTCACAGCTGGACATTTTCTCATAACAAAATAATACTGAGGTCTCAGTTATGTGATCTGAAATGTGCCATAACTGTAGTTAGATCCTGAGGCTCAACATACAAAAATTAAAATGGTAGAAATCTTAGACACCAATAAATTTAAAAGGACTTTGTCTACTACTTAGTGGAAGTGGGTGTTTCTAAGTGATCCCAAGGGAGCTGAAAATGTACTGGTAGACAGATAGTTATGCAATGAAATTATGTTTAAAACTAAGCAGTCTAGATTCTTGGTAAAATGTGTCAGATTCTGGTAACAAACAGAATGTATTGACTGTAATACTTTGTTTTTAAATGTGGGGAAGATGGCCTCATAGCCAAATTCTGTATCAGTAGACGTAACACTGCTGCTATACCTGTAAAAACTATTACCAGGGAAAACAGTTACTGATTATGTTTTTTTTTATTTTAAACAATAAACATTTTTTTTGAATTATCACTTATGACATAGACAAACATGCATTTACATAAATGAAAACAAACCACATTGACATGTTTTCAGTTGCAAACATTACACACTACTTGTAATCTTCTACACAACCATTGACAGTCAAATATTACATAGCTCATTCAATTCCTGCATCCTTAAAGCTCATTCCTCCTCTAAAACCAGTATTCTGCATGTATTGCTCCCACAGTTCTCATTTATTTCTATGTAATTTGCTCCTATCCTTTTCTAAATATCCCATTTCCAGTTCTTTCATCTCTCTTAATATATTCAATTTTTCTAATACAGTTGATTTAGCCTTTGATTTCTATTTTCAAGTAACTGTTTTTTTGGCAGACACCAGAATTAAACTCAGTAATGCCTATGTTTAGGAAATTCCAATTCTGTATCACAGCTCAAAACTATCATTTCCTTAGCTACATCAATTTGCTCACCCAGCACCTCTGATGGAGTGGTCTGCACGGATTTTTTTGAAGTCTGACAATTCATTACACTCCTCAAAAATATTTTCCCAATTACCTGTTTCTTCCCTATCACACCTTCAACAATGTGCAATCTACCTGAAGAAAAATAATTTGGAGTCTGCTTAGAGTATAAAAATGCTTATGCAAACTTCCAAGCAAAGATCCTAAATCTTCTAGACTTTGGTGCATATTTGGGAGCCATAGAATTATCCTCCCATTGTTTCTTTGTAAATTGCTTATCCATTCTCTCCCCGATTCTTTCTAACCTCCTCTGGTTGATTCCTATAGCTTTCATGCAGTATCTTACATGCCTGTTAATTATCCCTTTTTTAACAACTTCTGTTCTAGAGTCTAATAACAACTCTACTAGTGCTGGTCTTTCCCTTAGAATCCCCCTATGCCTTTCTTTTACTGATGATGGTATGCCTATGAAATGTGATGAGCCATCTACAAGAATAATAGCATCACATTTTTCTATTGTGCTGCAGCACAGTTAATTAAGCAAAATGTTTTAGTTGATATAAGGGAGTTGCAGGGACTTACTCAATTCAGGCATTATGGTCGTGCTATACAGTTACAGTGAATGCACAAGAAGAAGACGCATACTAAAAGCCATTGAAGTAATCTAAGACTCTTACTAAAACTAGTAGAAGTAAACTGCAAGTAGGAGCTAGAAAATAATGTCCCACTACTTAGGTAGAACACAGACCATGTCTGATAATATAGTTCATTGGTGTTGTAATAGGCTGGAAACTTATGCTCAATTCCCTCAAAACCAAAATTTGGAACCAACCAAAAAACAGGAAAAGCACCCAGCTTCTTTAATATTAAAGATGTTAACAATGCCACCATAGGAACTACCACATCCTTCATATACTTTGGCATTTGACTAGACTAAGCTCTTAACTTTCAACTACACATTTAAAACACACGCAAAACAATCAATACACTACTGTTCTGTAATTAGCAGTGTAGACAAAATATTGCATGATAACTATAAGAATCAATCAGAGGAGGTTAGAAAGGATTGGGAAGAGAGACTGGATGAGCAATTCACAAAGAAACAATAAGGGGGATATATGTATGTCTCCCAAATATGCAACAAAATCTAGAAGTTTTAGGATCTTTGCTCAGAAGTGTTTATGTGGGTATTTTTATACTCCAAGTAGATTCCAAAGAATTTTTCCTCAGGTTGACAGTAAAGAAATAATTGGGATCATATTTTCTGGGAGTGAGTTGACAGACTTTAAAGATTCCCTGCAGACTGCTCTGTCAGAGATATCGGATGAGCAAATTAGTGTAACTAAGGAAATTATTTTTTGAGCTATGATACAGAATCATAATTGCCTAGACATAAAGTGGTTATAAAAAGTGTACACACCCCTGTTAAAATTGCTTCATCTTTTCTTCTTCCATTTCTCTCGAATGGAGCATCTGTTCTTACCAATCTACAAGCATATCCAACTCACAAAGCTTAAATAAACTTACAGTCTTCTACTTCTTCTTCTTTCAGCTTTTTCCCAGTTAGGGGTCACCACAGCGGATCACCTGTCTGCTCATGATTGGCAGTGGAGTTTTACAGTGTTGAGTTGCCAGCCCGGTGCCCAATCTTCCAAAGAAGGCACACACATGCACTCACGCCTAAGGCCAGTTTAGAGTGTCTGATCCACCTACAGCATGTCTTTGGGATGTGGGAGGAAACTGTAGCACCCAGAGGAATCCCACACGACTACAGGGACGAGATGCAGACTCTGTACAAAAGGCACCCCAGCCAAGGATCGAACCGGAGAACCTCTTGCTGTGAGGCAGCAATGCTAACCGCTTCACCACCGCGGCCGCCCCATGAGCAGACTTACAGTAAATTGCTAAAGTTGCTATCAGCTTTCCACCTGAAACCACCATTGTGAATTAATTAGTCCATTTCACTGGCTTGAGCTTCCCAGCATCCTCAAATTAATTTATTTGAAACATGTCCATAAAAGTCTTTATTGTTCTGATACATGCCCAGCCATCAACTCACTCCTGTTCTGGTGCTCTCCAGCTAGTTCCCTTAGATCCTCAGAAAAATCATTAATTACCATATCACTGGCTAAAAAATCTTATGGCAAAGCCCTTTACTCATGCAGTGCTTCCATACTCTGGAATTCTCTTCCATTATAAATACTTAAAATCACTAACCCCAGACTATTTAAATCTCAATTAAAATCATACTTTTTTTCCCAAATAAATATATTATTGTTCGTCTCTCTGTCTCTCTCTCTCTGGACAAACCTTCTCTAAGTTTCAGCTACCCAGCTACTCTTCATACCTATTTACTCTGTTTCTTTAATACATGACTACTATTTAAATATTTTTACTTATTCGGTCTAGTGTCTTATCTCTTACTGTACTTCCACTGTTCCAGCTTATTATCAGTAACCTAATGCCCTCTTATACTTTTGATAAATGTATGTGCAAACTTATGCAAATATACTCCTCTGACCGTTCATGTATCTAAATTATTTGGAAATTTTCACATTCTGCAAATTATTTAAATCCAAAACACTGATTGCTTATCTTTGTAAAACTACTAAAGTTGTTTCTGCAGTGTGCATATTTATCTTAAGCTGCTACTTTGATTGTTAACAAATAAAAAAGTTGAAGCTTTTCTCCACAGACCTCTGCTGAAAAGGAGTTTTCACAAGTCAGTTGGATTTCCCCAGCAAACAAATGAAAATAAATAAACAACTCACTGACAGAGCGCATTTCAAAAGCAATTAAGTTAGGAAGTATTGGAAATGCACAACCAAAGCAGAATTCTAAACTCTGTGACAAACTAAAACAGCCTCAAAAATACAGAATTCTAAGGAGCAGGTGAGTCCTGAGGAGGAAAAACTAACCACTAAGAAGGACCTCACAGATGTAGTAAAAAGAAAGAAATAATATGAGGTTCTAAACCCATTTCTGCTCACAGAAAACTCAAGTAAGGGGAAGACTGTAGGCAGTATATCTCTGTAAATAAAGAAAAAAGGTAAAACTGAAGATAGATGTTGTTCTGAGATACCTTTGCAGAAGGAGAGCGACATATACAAGAGAAAGAAAATGAGAGAGAGTGGTGTTCACTCATATTGAAACAGAGGGAGAGCAACATGAGGAAGGAAAGAAAAGAGAGGATAGTTCATACTGAAAGACAAGATAATCTTGAACAGAGTCTTAATGAAATTCCTGTTGGGTCAAAATGCATGAACCCTAAACTGAAGAAAGATGGTTCTATGCATCGGGTTTATAAAGGCAAATGAACACGAATAAGGAAGAGAGGCCAACTGACTGGTATGCATTGCCTTTCTTAGGAGAATATTAGACATTGAGACTCTGATGCTTATTCCGGGAGGAGAGGAGGTAGTACTTTCGACCCCACAATACTTGGACCTTGAAGAAACGCCAGAGCTGGAGGACTTCCAGGTAATCCAGATAAAGTTTAAAAAGACACAGCGGGAAGATGATATTTTAAGCAAAACAAGGGAAAGTACAGTTAGAGTTGTAGGGAAAGAAGCTGAAGAAAATGTTCCTACTCCCTATATGTACTTCATATTACAAAATGACTTAAGAGACAAAATATGTAAGGACAGAGAAGATGCAAAATGTTAATTGTTAGTACCCAAAAGCTTCAGAAATCTAATGAGGAAGTTAACACATACTCATGTCAAGGGGTCACCTAGGAATGGAAAAGAATAAACCAAAGATTCTAGTAAAGCCTACTAGCCAGAAATAATGAAAGAAATTGAGAACTTCTATGACCGATGTCCTGAATGTAAGAAGACATTCCACTCATCTAGGCTTCAAAAATCCTTTTATTCCAGTTCCTATTAACAGTGTCATTCTAGACATAAATGGAGTTCCTGGTTGGTATTTTCTTAAGTATCCCTCCTCTGGAAAATATAAGACTAGCTTCATTGTTATAGATTTAGCATTAGCCTTACACAGAGAAATAGCCTCAGTGTGCATGTTTGTGTAGTGTAAAATAACCAAATTGTATTGAAGCCTGTTGCTGGATTTTACCAATGGCCCAAAATAGCAACAGGCTTCAACACATTTTGGTTATTTTACAGAATGCTAATAAGTACTTTGAGGTTATTTCCTTAACTAAGAATGCTAAAGGATTTAGTCTTATGTTTTCCAGAGTGGGAATACTTAATAAAATGCCAATCATGGTCTCCTTTTATATCCAGAATATTACACCTGCGGTTTCAATACTTTAAGGCCAAGCAATTAAACTCTCCAGTGTACCATCCCCAGACAGATTAGTTAGTAGCATTTTAACTGAACATTGAAATCTATCCTAACAAAAATTACTGGGGGAGATGTTAAAATCTGAGACCAGTAACTACCATACCTCCTGTTTGCATTTGAGAAGTATCAAAGCCTCAACAGGGTTAAGTCCTTTTACAGGGTTAATTCCTTTTGAGTTGTTATATGACAGATATCCTCATGGACTGTAAGATACTGCCAGAAAAATTTGGAAAGAATAGAAAACCCCATTACAAAGTGTCACGGAACACTTTACAACATACAAGATAGGCTGAAAGCAGTAATGCCCATTACACATGAACTAACAGAAAAAGCCTATGACATACAAGAGACATATTATAGAAATAAAAGGGAAAGGGAATTCAAGGCTGGAAACTAGGTGTTAGTTTTTGTCTATTTCACAGAAAACAGTTTTTGTTTAAGTGGCAAGGTCTGTTTGAAACAGTAGAAAAAACAAAATGATGTAAAATACAGGGTTAAACAGACAGGTAAGAGAGGACCAGAACAAATGTACAATAGTAATGCACTGAAAGCATGGAAGAAAGCACAAACGCTTGTAGCTAGCTTATCAGCAGAGACTAGAAAATAAGCTGAAAAAGGAAAACTGCCTTCTGTGTTTGCTGTTCAAATAGATAACTATCTAAGCTGCAGAAACACGAAACAAAGGAGTTTCTGTTAAGAAATAAAGAAGCATTTTCATAATTACCTGGGAGAACAAACCTGATTCCATAACAATATGAGACCACTTCAAGGGGAAAGGTTAATTATTTTGTATTTTTGCTAAATGGCACTCGAGTGTTTGTTGCTACTTGGATGTAGTTATTTAGAACTTGGTCCATGTTTCCAGAGTTGGATCATGGTCAAATGGGGCCCAAGTCAGGGTAATAGACTGAACCCCCCACTCCACCCACACACACACAGCAATACCAATATCCATTTACTTGGCTATCTCACAAGTAACATCAAAAACTGTTCAAATCTGTCAGTGAGCATATTATTTCTTCTTCTTCTTCTTCTTCTTCTTCTTCTTCTTCTTCTTCTTCTTTTACTTTTACAATAACCCCAGAGATTTAGGTTTAATTTAAAACTGTTATTTCAAAACTTACAGCAAAAACACTGACAGCTGTTTGGTAAACAAAAACAAAACAGTCTCACAATCAAAAGAGTCTCACAATGAGAACAGAGTTAGTATGAGCTACAAAAAACGTCTCTTCCTTTGAAACTCACATTTATTGAAAATGTATCTGGTAACTCATTAAACCTCAAGACCTGCTGGAACTCATAGACAGACAGCATATGGTAAAGCACTAATTTGTGTCTATGTGAAGGGCCCAAGAATTCAAAAGACAAATGTGCAAAGCATTTACTAATAGCTTAGGACAGCCCACTGGATGCAAGTGTCCCTTTTCAGGCACCGTCTGTGGCCGGCCTTAGGCATAGGCCAACTAGGCGGCCGCCTAGGGCGCAGGTATAGCAGGGGCATTTTTCCAGTATATATTTGGTGTAGGTAGACCAGGATGGGGGCACCAGGTAATGTGTTGGGGGGCGCCATGGAGTTGTTTTGCCTAGGGCACCAGTTGACCTAGGGCCGCTCCTGGAAGTGACTTGGTCATAGTCACACAGTAGAAAAATGAAGGCTGATGGAATCAAACCCTGTACTACAGAAGCAGCTTACAGCTTTATTCATCTAAACTAAGTACCAGACAGAATATTATAGCCCAACACAGTGCATCTCGCACATGTGCCTGCAAAAAAAGTTAATTAAAATCCATTCATAGTTAAAATATTAACATTAAAACTCAAACTTCATGTTGTCCAGTTTATTCTTAGCCAAATAATAACCTCATTGACAACAGTCACTAAAACAAGGAACTTAATGATCATATATAACCAAAAATACACCGAGGTACCACACAATAGCGTCTTTATTACACAAAAAATAAGAACAGTGGTGAGCGCTTTTGCAAAACTAATTGCTTCATCAGACAAGAAAATAAAACACTCCATTGCTTATATACAGATGGAACCATTGACTCAATCACTGATGTCATAGGTCAATTAAGGCATTAAAGCTACATAAAACTTATAAATGTATAAATGTAGAAGGGCTACATATAGAGAAAACTGCATATAAAAGACATATAAAAAACTGCATGTAAATGCATATAAAAACTGCATATAAAAACTACATACAAAAACTATTTACAAAACTGTTGGTAAAAGACCTAAGTAATGTGCATAGATATAAACTCCATAAATACTGTAGCTATGAAAAAAATAAAAGGATAAAAATCTAGATCTATTTATAAAATCTATCTACAATATGTATGTATAACTAAAAGTAGTCTATGTCTCCAAAATATGAATAAATAAAGTGCGATGGGTGTATGAGGTGCCTAAAATTAAACATGTTTGAGGCGTCTTGCTTTCAAGAAAGGAACCAAGGAAGTAGAGCCATTAAGGCCTGGATATTTATCTGCATTCAATTTAATGATCCATCTCTGTTCACAGCTTTCAGTAAAATTTTCTATATCCCCTCCTCTAATGTTTTTGTGTATGCGCTGTAGCACAAAAAACTTAAAAGAATGTGAATTATCTGTATTAATAATATGCTGGGCAAGTGCATTAGTGGGTTTCTTATTTTTGACATCACGAAGATGTTCTAGAATTCTGTCTTTAAGAAATCTATTTGTTTTACCTACATAAAACACTGGACATTTCTGACAAAAACAATAATAGACAACATCAGTGCTCTTGCAATCAGCATAAGTATTAAGCTGTAACTGAAAATGCTTGGTGAGGTGGACATAGGTATTTACACTGTAAATATAGGGGCAGGCACTGCATGACCTGCAAGGAAAAGTGCCCTGACGTGAAGAAGGGATGGATTTCTTAGGCACATCCTTGTTACATAACTGCTTCTTGAGTGACATATTGTTCTTGAAACTGAATAGTGGATCTTTACAGGTAATAACCTGCAACTGTGGTACCTCTTGTAATAAGTGCCAGTGTTTCTTAATTACGTCAACATATTGGTTGACGTCACTCGCAAACTGTAACACTACTCTAAATTCATTATGTGGCTTAGAGTTTATGTTAGATGGATTATTACATGGAACTACCTCGTTGTTGTTAAAATAAGGTCTACATTTAGTTGATCTCATATGCCATGCATCAGATATAGTTTTATCAATTTCATCAGGTTGGTATCCTCTAGCTATAAACTCAAATTTTAAATTATTTAATGCTAGTAATGCATCCTCATCATCATCATGTAATCTTAATGTCCTATAAACTTGCCCTTTTAATACATTTCTCTGGATGTGCCTGGGATGCATACTAGTTTTGTGTAGGTATGTGTTCTTTCTGGTTGGTTTGTGGAAGATGCTACTCTTGAAGCAGTTAAATTCAGCTTTAGCTAGATGTACATCAAGAAAATCAATCTCAGCTGCAGATAGCCGGTATGTGAATTTTAAAAAGTCAGTGGTAGTATGCAGATAATCAACAAAGGATGCAAAATCTAAACCATTGCCATTCCATAAAATAAAAACATCATCCACAAAATGTACATACCATAACACTTGATGTAAGAAAGGATTCAAACCGGAAAGTATATGTGTTTCTTCCCAGCAGACTAGTGCAAGGTTGACGTAGCTATTTGCACAAGGAGTGCCCATAGCCACGCCAACCTGTTGCAGGAAAAATGTCTCTTCAAACATAATAACATTATTCTCTAATATAATTTCTAAGAGACTGCATATAAGTTGTATCTTACTATTTGAAAAACATCTATTTGTTGACAGGAAATTTCTAACCATTTCAATACCCCAAGTATTAGGGATACTGGTAAATAATGACTCAATGTCCATTGTAACCAATACAAAATCAGTGTCATTGGTAATAGTGTCCATCCTGTTATGTAACCTTTCAAGGAACATTTTAGTATCTCTTAGAATGGTATGACAATTCTCTAATAATCCATGTATTGTACCTTCAACAAAGATGGATAAGGGCTTGGTGCACCACCCAGCCCCTGACACTATGGGACGCATTGGTAGTGAAACCAGGTCTTTATGTACTTAGGTAAACCATAAATTCTAGGTATAGTGGGTTTGAGAACATTAATATACTTAAATAATGGTTTGTCTATCAATCCAGTAAAAAGAAGATCAAACATAAGAAATGACACTTTATCAATAATAGCATTGACCATAATTTTAGAGACTGATTTATAAGTTTCATTGTTAAGTAAAAGTTTATACATTTGTTGTAGATACAATTGTTTATCTAATAAAACAATGCCTCCTCCTTTATCAGCCTGTTTAATAACTAATGACTGCAAATTATTTAACTCTTGTAAGGCTCTTTGTTCGTTAGGAGTGAGATTACTAAAGTAATAGTCACTAGAATCATGCTCACCTATGTCCCTGAAAGATAGTTCACAGATATCTAAAAACTTTTGAGCACCTTGTGGGGTATTCGGGATAAAACTACTAGGCTGCCTGTATACATTAGTCCTTGTTCCTGACTCATTAGGAAACATAGATTTCAATGATAAATTTCTGCCTAGTAGCTTTAAGTCTTTAATCATTTCTGTTACATTGGCTTTTTTTGCTGGTATAAAGGACAAACCTTTGTTTAATAAATTAATTTGGTAAGTACTAAGTTCAAAGGAAGAAATGTTTATGACCAAACCTGTATCTAAGTTCTTCTCCTTTTGGGTGTTTGGCCTGCTCCCTCTTGCTGATTCAGCCTGGCTGGCTGTCCTCTGTATTGCTGGTTCTTTGTAAAAGTCTTGTAGGGCAAAGCTGCTTTCAGAGAGAAATCTCCTTTCATGATGATGATGAGGATGCATAACTAGCATTAAATAATTTAAAATTTGAGTTTATAGCTAGAGGATACCAACCTGATGAAATTGATAAAACTATATCTGATGCATGGCATATGAGATCAACTAAATGTAGACCTTATTTTAACAACAATGAGGTAGTTCCATGTAATAATCCATCTAACATAAACTCTAGGCCACATAATGAATTTAGAGTAGTGTTACAGTTTGCGAGTGACGTCAACCAATATGTTGACGTAATTAAGAAACATTGGCACTTATTACAAGAGGTACCACAGTTGCAGGTTATTACCTGTAAAGATCCACTATTCAGTTTCAAGAACAATATGTCACTCAAGAAGCAGTTATGTAACAAGGATGTGCCTAAGAAAGCCATCCCTTCTTCATGTCAGGGCACTTTTCCTTGCAGGTCCTTCAGTGCCTGCCCCTATATTTACAGTGTAAATACCTATGTCCACCCCACCAAGCATTTTCAGTTACAGCTTAATACTTATGCTGATTGCAAGAGCACTGATGTTGTCTATTATTGTTTTTGTCAGAAATGTCCGGTGTTTTATGTAGGTAAAACGAATAGATTTCTTAAAGACAGAATTCTAGAACATCTTCGTGATGTCAAAAATAAGAAACCCACTAATGCACTCGCCAGCATATTATTAATACAGATAATTCACATTCTTTTACGTTTTTTGTGCTACAGCGCATACACAAAAACATTAGAGGAGGGGATATAGAAAATTTTACTGAAAGCTGTGAACAGAGATGGATCATTAAATTGAATGCAGATAAATATCCAGGCCTTAATGGCTCTACTTCCTTGGTTCCTTTCTTGAAAGCAAGACGCCTCAAACATGTTTAATTTTAGGCACCTCATACACCCATCACACTTTATTTATTTATATTTTAGAGACATAGACTACTTTTAGTTATACATACATATCGGAGATAGATTTTATAAACAGATCTAGATTTTTATCCTTTTATTTTTTCATAGCTACAGTATTTATGGAGTTTATATCTATGCACATTACTTAGGTCTTTTACCAACAGTTTTGTATATAGTTTTTGTATATAGTTTTTTGTATGTAGTTTTTATATGCATTTACATGCAGTTTTTTATATGTGTCTTTTATATGCAGTTTTCTCTATATGTAGCTCTTCTACATTTATACATTTATAAGTTTTATATAGCTTTAATGCCTTAATTGACCTATGACATCAATGATTGAGTCAATGCTTCCATCTGTATATAAGCAATGGAGTGTTTTATTTCCTTGTCTAATGAAGCAATTAGTTTGCGAAAGCGCTCACCACTGTTCTTATTTTTTGTGTAATAAAGACGCTATTGTGTGGTACCTCGGTGTATTTTTGGTTATATATAGTTCTGGTTTTGTGCACCTGGGTTTTACCTGAAGCCGTTTCTCTTTTTATACAACTTAATGATCATACCCAAAGAGCATGGTTCATGTGATGATTTTCCTATTTACTATAATAATTTCCTTCCTTTACATAACTACTGTGGGCTGCAGGAACAAAGTATTCACACACGCACACACACGCGCACACACACACAAACACACACACACACACACACACACACACACACACAATCACCTATCAGTTTCAGACACTTGCATGACTGTACACCTCAAATATCTGCTTGAGAACAAGTGAATGAATTAATGGTCCAGAAATATATCCCAATTCACTGCTGTCAAAACCATGCAGTAGAACCCAGGGCACTCCTCTCCCCTGCCCTCTCAAATTCTTAGCTCAAATCAGAGACAAAGACCCAACAATAAAGAACAGATTTTAAACATTTCTTATATAAACTTAGTTGCCAGAATAAAAAAGGTGTATTAGCAAGCATTTTCGGAAGGACAGAAAGTCTGAAACTCTTCCCTGACACTATTTAATGACTATAGTCTACAACAATTTGCCAGAAAGCCACAGCTTTTACAATGAATAGACAAAATACATCTCATCTTCTTTACTCAAGAATTCTAGACAAAACCAAAAATAATGAGGAGACAAAGGCCCAAATTTCAAATACCATTTTCATTTATTTATTTGCCAACCAGATAAACTCCATGTAAAAAGTGTCCATTTTGAGGAATGACCTAAGAATACTATATGAGAAACTTTCTCAAAGGCACACATAGACCAAATGGAAGTGGAAGGATTCAAACCCTATACTTTAAACTACAGCAAGCAGTTTATTAACAATTCAGAACCTTAAGTACCATACAATTCTAATTAATTTGAAATGCATTTTCTGAACATTAATAACTATATCACCCTTATAGCAATGTCTTTTGGCTTTTCCTGGTTAGGGGTTGCCACAGCGGCTCACTGGTCTGCAGATTGATTGGCAGTGAAGTTTTTACGGTGTTGAGTTGCCAGCCTGACACCCAACCTTCACAGAGGGCACACACACAGGCACCTACCTGCATGGGTTTTTAAAACTCACTTGACTGCAAGGAGGACATGCAGACTCTGCACAGAAGGCACTCCAGCCGAGAATCGAACCAGAGAATCTCTTGCTGTGAGGCGACAATGCTAACTGCTGCACCGCCATGGCCTAACCAACTATATCACCCTAGTAATTAGCATTATTGACTGATTGCTGTCCTCAATGATTTCACAGAAAATGAAGAAGTTAAAGAAGATCTGGCAGTTAGTGCTGTGGAATAAGGTTCTAAGCTCTTAATGAACTGCTTCCTGGAGTCAAGAGTACAGAGTTTGAGTCTTTGTATCTCCATTTGCCTACTGTGTGATGCTGAGTAAATCACTTAACCAGAATGTGCTTTAGGAACTTGGCAAAGAAAAAAGGTTGGGATTTGGTTAAAAAAAGGATAAAGCATACTTATTTTTTGAGCAACATATGAAACTCTCATGACTAGTATTACTGAGTCTAATCCCCAGTGATTTACCTAAAAAGATGCTTGTGTTAATAATCCGGGCAGAATCCTATATTTTCTATAATCATCTGGAGGGAGGGCAGGCATCCCACAAAATCTCAATCTGGAAGGAGGGCATATCTTAATCCTGGAATGTCACACACTTTCATCTCAAAATGAAGATACAATCCAGTGGACTTCCCACAACATTGATTCTTCCCTGATTTGGTTCTCCTTTGTTTTGAATTTTCCCTTATTTGCTTCTACCACACTTTGAGTCTGCACTGAAGCAGGCTGGAGTCACACATAGAGCAGTAGCGTGACTTTGAAAGACTGGAAGATGGAGTCGCACACAGAGTAGAAGAACAATGCTGAAAGGTGGAGTTGCACATAAAGCAACAGAGCGATGCTGTTGCAGCACACACAGCACTGGAGAAAGTAACTACTGCGGTTTTTATTTTCTTTCTTTTTTTCTTTCTTTTTTTTTTTTTTTAAGGCCAGGCCTCCCATCCAGCACAGGCAATAGGCAGCTGCTTAGGTTACCTTGTGCTGTATCTAGCCCTGCATGTTTGCCTAGCTATATTACTTTAGAACTTTGCTGTTTAATCAAGCTGTGGGATATTTGAATGTTATTTGAAATAAGCAAACGGTTTTACACATGCATGTCTAATATTTCTCAACATTTTTACTGTTTTAATATTCTGTTATACATTTGGCTTCTCTTGATGTTTAAGTGCTTAGGAAATAAACACTGTAATAAATTAAACTTAACTGCAGTTAAAAACTTACAGAATACTAGAGACATTAAAAAAAGCTATCCAAGAGTACGTATACAAATGCTTAAGATGAGAGTGATAGAAGGGTCAAACAGTGAATTTAACAGCCCATAGCGTTAGTTCTTAAGCCTGATGTCACAGTAGATTCAGCAATGGTTTTAAGAACCTCGAACAGCATTTTGAAAGTAGACAGCTACCTCAATACCTAGGGTTTATTAACTAATGAAAAGTTATGGAAGATAAGATTCTTTTTTTAAACACATAGGCAAACAAACATTAAGGTAAAAGACAAACAAACCATATACATTTTTTTTTTCCTTTTGCATACAGTGGTGGTGCTGCGGTAGCGTTGTCGCCTCACAGTAATATGCTGTCTGGTTCGATTCTCAGCTAGAGCGTCTTCTGCGTGGAGACATGCGTGAATGGGCGTACCTTCGTTGAAGGTTGTGCATCAGGGCTGGTAACTCAGCACGTAAAAATCAACTACCAATCATTTGCAGACCAGAATTCCATTATGGCGACCCCTAACCGAGAAAAGCTGAAAGACACAACAACACTAACAACATACACCACATATATTTTCTTTCTTTATAGCTAACATTACCCCAACATTACATAATTTGCTCAGTTCCTGCCTTCCCTTAAACTTCACTCCTCCTCCTCCTGAACACTATTCTGTATGTATTGTTCCCACAATTTTGACTTTTTTCTATGCAATTTGCTCCTTCCCTTTTCTAAGATCCCTGTTCAAGTTCTTTTATAGGTTCATATAAGGTTACTAGGCTAAGGGCCCAGGAACCCTTACAAGTCTAGCCATATTTATTCTGAGTTGTCCAATTGTCAGTAGTTAGGTGAACAAAGTCTGCAGAGGTATGATTCTATGGTAATTAATACCGACTGCCTCTGTCCATGATGGACTTGTGTTTAAAGAGGGTTATGGATGGGGTCTACTTCACATGAATGGAAAGCTTGTTCCAGAGAAGGAGTAGTCTCTAGGAGATGTATTTATCTCTCCTGCATGATTCGTTTGTGTCAGAGGCTAGGTTAATATCCCTGGAGCTAGTGGCCCAAGTGTAGTTTGATTTACGATTGTGTAGCATTTCCATCAGGGCCAGGTTGGAGACTGGCCTGTAAGCCAGGTATAGGTCACCCTTTAGCAGCCTGTAGGAGACAGAACACAGTGACAGGGCTTTCAGTCTTAAAATGTAGGACTTGTTTTGTGTACACTGTATTTTCTTGGTGAGAAACCTCTGTGGTCTCTCCAGCTGTTGCCAGTGTCTGGTGAGATACATGCAAAAGGGAGCATTGTACTCTGATGAAGGCCAAGTATAATGAAATTGTAACATCTTTTGATCTAGATGTGATGCCTTTACTTATAAGATATGCCACATAGAAGGATTTCCTTACCACAGTGGATACGTGGTGGTCAAAGTTCAGATTGCTATCACCCTGAGTACCCCGATCAAGTACCACTGGGTCTACACTTACGTGGTGCTGTCTATAATGTAATTAGCAGGGATGTTAGCTTTCCCAAAGAGGATAACCTAGCTTCAATCCTTGGTTTTGGTACCAATCATTTGTCTGCATTAACCCTTTCTGCAGTATATTGCCATTGTTGGAGGACTTAATGATTGCTCCCAATTTGCAATCAACAGCGAACTTGGTCAGCTGCAGGCCATCCAGGTTTGCTGGACTTCTGAGAAATAGATTCTGAACAGTAAAGGGTATGACACATAACCCTGTGGTATGCCACTGGAAACTGGTCTTTTGCTAAAGGTGAGGTCACCCACTTTGACAGTATGTGTCCTGTTGGTGAGCCAATTGGCTACCCATCTGGTGATGTAAGGGTTAATTCCCAATTAGGAGAGTGTCTCTATAATACCTGAGTGAGGGGTTGTGTCAAATGCCATGGCTAGGTCAAGGTAGGTGGTATGCACTGGCTCTCCCTCATCCAGGGCCTTGGTGACTTTCTCGAAGTCCACCAGTTTTAACAGACATGATCGACCCTTAACAAATCCAAACTGTGTTGGTTCCATAGTTTGGAGATTATCTTTGTCCTTGTTGATAAGGTCAGTAATGATTCTTTCCATGGCCTTACAGATGAGGCTAGTCAAGCTTACAGGTCTATAATTCTCAAAGTTGGTTGACAGTCCCCCTTTGTGCAGTGGGATTACTGTTGCTGTCCTCCATTCTGTTGGAACATAGGCAGTCTGGAGGTTGTGGTTATACAGGGATCTAAGTGGGTTTGTTAGGTCATGTTTTAAGCTGTTTAAAAGGCAAACTAGGATGTTGGCTGGTCCCCTTGATGCCATGTTTTTGACCTTGGAGAGTGCAAAGATGACCTGTTCTCTTGAGATAATAGGCCGAGGAATGGTGGCAGGTATATTTCGGGGATGATCAGTGGAGACATTGGGTTGAAGTTTGCTCCAAATCTGTCAACTAGCAGGTTGGCTATTATCTCCAGTTGAGTATGAGTGATGCCATCCATAACAAGTTCAGCGCATAGCTGGGTATTCCCCTTTAGATTTTCTACATAGTTAAAGAACGCCTTGTAATTATCCTTAGCTAGGGAGGCTATTTTTACATTTTAATTAGCTTTGGAGAACTTGACAAGATCTCTAATTTGTTTGTTTAGGCTAGAAAGGATTTATTCCTCTGCTGAGCCAGTTCCTTCTTATTTTTGGACATTAGTTTCTTTCTTTTATTGTATAGCCTATTTATACTAGGGTTCCACCAGGGTGGCTTGTTTTTCCAACAAGACCTGGGTTTAATCTGGTCAGGTACAGCTGATTCTATACAACTACTTAAGAGGTTATACAGGGCATTGGTGTACATGTCTGCATAGGAGTCTGTGTTATCTGTGTTTGAGGGTGCTTTGAAACTTCTTATACCATCGTTTATTAGGAGGTAATTTGTCTTGGAAAAACTCTTAAGTATTTTTGAGCTTGGTGGGTTATCTGGCCATGTAATTACATCAAAGGAGACTGATTTACAGTCTGATCTCACCAGGGAGGACATCACACAGGAGGGGTGGTGGAATGCTCTCCCATGTTAGTGAGTGCTATGTCCAGGACATATGATCCTCTGTGGGTGTGCTGCTAGCTGTTTCACAGCATTTAAATAAAATAACCTCTGAGTCAGCATATCTGTGTTAGGATAATTAAAAGCATCCATGAGTAAGGTGCTAGGCTGTATGGTAAGTGACTCCAGTAAATCCAGGTATGCAGTATGCTTTTCCTAGTTCATGGTGGGGGACCTATTGCCAGCTATGATGTGGTAGCGATTTTGCCTATGATTAATTGGACATGGAGTAGCTTCAGAGTGTCGTATTGTTTGACCAGTCTTGAGGTGTACTTATCCTTAATGAAGATGGATATATCTCTTCCTTTGGTTCTTTCATGCTTAGTTTGTGGTCTGAACGTATGGAAGGAGTTGTAGCCCTGCACAGCTGGGGTGCTTTCCATAGCTTTGAACCATGTCTCTGTGACTGCCTAGATGTCAACATCTTCCAAGGTGAAGAGTGCTTCCAGGGAATGCAGTTTCTTGTTTTGACTCCTAGAATTAAACAGTTCCTTGAGTTTATCCAGAGAGGATTTTGTTATGTTGGGAGGTTGGTTATTTTGACACTGCCTAAAAAAAGGCACAATAGGGGTGGCTAATGTCTTTACCAGTATCCAAAATCCTAGAGGAGACCATGTCTTCCCAGGCTGGCAGATACTGGATCTCTTTGGACTGACACCAGAAGCCAAGCCAATTGTTAAAGTCAGTCATTTTTGTTTGTATTGTGGCATCATCCTTGAAGACGGTAGAATGCTGTTTAAGGCCAGGCTTATACCTGCCTGTGACACATAATCTGAAAGCTCATTCATGTCTCTCTTCATATAGTCCAGAGAGGTATGTCTCAAATCATTCACCCCCACATGGACTATGATGGAGTCATACTGGTATTTTTGGCTGAGTGACTTGAATGCTTGAGTGACTTGACGGATCCTGGCACCTGACAGGCAGCTAACCGTAACCTGCTCCTTATCTAGCCTGGTGAAGGGAACAGTACATTTCTTTTTTTTTTCTTTTGGAAAGGTGCAGCAAAAAATTTCACCTGGACCAATCCATTACTCAAAAGATGAAAACAGGCAATTGCACTTCTCTTATTAATTGTAACTGTATTTCAACAGTTTCTTAAGTTACTTGCTGTTTATTTTTATTTTATTTTTTTTTTTTTGCTGTACTTTTCACAAAAATACAACTGTACTGTCCACTGCTGATTTAAGTAATTAACTGCAAAGTAATATAATGTATTTGATAGCTCTAAGGCTGTTGTAACTTGTTTATGTGGTCTTTTTACACCTCGGCTCCAAACCAGCCATTCTACATTGAGGGTTTTTTTTCACTCTTGTGGCAGTACTGTGCTGATCTGACCTAGCTAAGTTGGGGACCGCTGGTAGAAGGCTTATTGTGTGCATTTTTAATTGGCAGTATCTTAAAACTTGTTCTTTTTTGCTCACTGTGATCATGTAACTATAGCTGAATGTGTCATGTATGCCTGTGCTATGAGATCCCAGAGGTTTATCTTTATTTATTTTATTTATTTATTTACATTTGTTAACCGGAAAAGTCCACTGGGTCAGGAACCCATTTTCAGTGGAGACCTGGGGAGAAAAGCTCCATGATAAATCTAGTTTACACAGAATTGCAATTTACAGTAATATAGTAATATATACATGGTTTAGGCACATACAAAGAAAAATGACCAAGTTAGGATAAAACATAATAAAATATAATGACATGGTATACATTAGTAGTCATTAAACTCTGTCCTGATCTCTTACTGGGTTTGGAGACTTGAAGAAGTTGTTTGTTAGAGGATCTTAAGTCTCTGGAGGGGGTGTAGGATTGTAATATGTCTGCAAGTGAAGGGCAGTTGTCAGGATGGAATGTTAGATTATGAGCAATAGTTATTTGTGTATACTGAAGGTAGTAGGAAAGTCCAGCCAGGTCACCATTTGAATGGCTTGGCAATGGTGTGTTCAGTTAGTAGTAGCATGACTGCAATTTAGTACTTAGGGATTTGGGAAGATTTGTGAAAATTGGGGAGCCATAGAGAAGGGAGGGGAATAGGAGAGAGTTTGCCAGTTTTATTTTTGTGGGGGAATCTATATAGGTCATTTGCCTGTAAAGTTTGCCTAATTTAAAGTGTTTTTTATAGCATTGAGTATGTGTTGTTCAAATGAGAGTTTATTGTCTATGATAATACCCAGAAGTTTTGCAGAGGACACAATTTCTATTTCAGGCATGTTTTGAAAAACAGATTTTAAAATCTTGAGGTATTGGGAGATATGTCAAGTAATTTGTATTTTTTGGGATTTAAAAGTAATTGTGTCTCATTGAGCCAAGATTCTATTGATGTGAAAGCATTTTGTGTAATTTTACGAAGATTTGGGAAATTGAGAGAAGAGGATATGATAGTTGAATCATCCACATATTGGATGATTGAGCTCTGAAGAGAGGCTGTGTGGAGACTTTTTATAAATACATTGAAAAGCAGTGGTCCAAGAATTGAACCTTGGTGAACCCCTGCATCATTAGTCAAGTAGCTAGATAGAGTATTTTGCCATCTCACAGACTGTTGTCTATTGTCTAGATAACTATAGAACCAGGTAAGGGTATGGGTGGAGCAGCCTACTGATGATAGTTGTTGTAGTAACTTGGCATGTGACACTGTGTTGAAGGCTTTGGATAGGTCGAGTAAGACCACTGATGTTAAGAGACCAGTGCCCAAAGCTTTATTCACAGTGTCAGTAAGAGAGAGTAGGGCTGTGGTAGTACTGTAAGCTGGGAGAAAGCCATGTTGGGTTGGAGTGAGCAGAGTATTGTTGATAAGATGTTTAAGAAGTTGAGTTTATGCATACTTTTCAAATATCTTAGATGAAGGAGACAAAATGGAGATAGGATGAAAATTGGATAAATCATTGGTATTACCACCTTTAGGAAGTGGAGTGCTTAAACATTGCTTTAGGGCAACTGGGAATTTGAATTAGGCTCTTCAGTAGTGGTCTGGACTGCATACCTATCTGAGTCTCACTCTGGTGATGACTGAAGCTCACTGTCCAGCAACTTTCATATTTTAATGCTGAGGTTTGAGATCATCAGGGAATGTTTCCTCCTTTTCTTGGTACTTCAAATACAGTTGGTTTAGATTTTGATTTCCATTTTCTAGTAATCACTTTTTAGCAGCCAGTAGAATTAAGTTTAACAAGGCCTTACTATGTCTGGACAGTTCAGATCCTATGTCCCAGCCCAAAAGAATCATCCTGTAGTTTGCTCACGTAATATTTCTGACAGAGTACTCTGTACGAATTTCTTAAAATCTGCCAACTCATTACATTTCCAAAACTTATATGCCCATTTACCTCTTGCTTCTCCATCACACCTCCAACATCTCCAGCATTTGCATCTACCTGAAGAAAACTTATTTGCAGTCTGCTTGGGGTATAAAAATAATGAAGCAAACACTTCCAAGCAAAAATTCTAAATCTTCTGGACTCTGCTGCATATTTGGGAGCCATGATCATGTCCTCCAATTGTTCTCTTGTAAACTGCTTTTCCAGTCTCTCCTCCTTATCTTTTCTAGCCTTCTCTGATTTACTTTTATTGCTAACATGCAGTATTTTATATGCCTTACTAATTATCCTTTTTTTAACAAAAGCTTGTGTTCTAGATTTAACTAAAAGTCTAACAGAAAGAGATCTTTCACATATGATTCCTCTATTCCTTTCTCTTTGCCTATACTCTGATATTAAACCCCATAGGGAAGGCAGTCTGTAGCCTGTAGTCCAAACATCGTCTTGTCCCCATCTTATTCTACTACTTTTCCTTCTCTAGCTATTTGCTCTCAAACCCTTGGTTTTTTTGCCAGTTTTCTACAGTAAATTCCAGCCCTTCTTTCCTATTTTCTGTACCGCTACTTGCAGTCATCCCTATTAGCAAAATCTCATTTCTCTATTCCTGTTTTGGGGCTTAGTTCTTAGAATATTTTGTACTACTTTATAAACATAAAATTCTGTATGGTTGTTACTTTCTCCTTAAGGATCTGCAGCCAAAACCCCACTCTTTCTTTATTTCAGCATCATCCCTTTTCACTTTGAATGACAGCATCCTGCTTGTGTTATGTATGTAAGACTTAACCGTGCAACTCTAAAATATCCCTTATAAACCGCCTTGTTGTATTGGGAAGATCAGCTTATTCCACTTAACTCTTGTCCTCTTCCCCTCTCAGACAAATTCCTTCAACACTTTATTAATTAATTATTAGCCACAGCTTCTCCTCTGGGTGATAAAAATAGGCTTGGCCTGTATATAAAATTAAACAGACTAAAAACATGTTCACTGCTTGTATGTTACTATCCATATTCATAAACAAGTGCTTCTAATTTTTCAGTTCTGGTATTATCTTTCATTTAGTCTCCTCTTCCCATATATCCTTAACTGCCATAACAGAAGTTTTTTTAATCCATATTTCTAAATGTTTCATCTTATTGTGTCCCCATAAATATGAGTATTGCCGAACCAATTTATGTGTCTCCACATAATTTACAACTATAACCTCTGTTTTATCTTCATTAATTTTATATCCCAAAAAGATATATAACTGTTTAAAAATGTTACACAATGCTGAAATGTCCTTTTCTGGAGTTCTCAAGAATGAAATAATATCATCTGAAAATAAAGCCAGCTGTTCTTGATTACCATACCAGTTATATCATTGAATTTCTGAGTCCATTATCTTCCTTGCCAGTGGCTCCAAATATAAAGCAAATACCAAAGGGAAAGAGGACATCTCTGCCTGGTTCCTCTATTAAAACACAATTTATCAGAGAGGAATCATCCCTCTTTAAGTCTTGTCTCCGATCAACATTATTGCGCCCAGGAATGCAAATGCTTCCATTACCCAACTCATAAAATCCCAGTTTACACCGTTGAATGCTTTCTCTGCATCAAGACCCACTAATAACACCAGTATTTTCTTACATTCTGTTTCTCTCTGGTTATCACTGCTCTATCAGTGTTGTCAAATGTTTGCCTCTCATCCATAAAACAACACTGATCTATATCTATCAAGTTTGGCAATGCCTTTGCCATTCTTTTAGTTAGTATAGACATAAGCACTTTATAATCATGGTTTAAATTGAAATAGGTCTATATGAAGCTGGATCTAACAGGTCTTTACCCTCTTTAGATAATACAGCCACCACAACTTTTTTCAAAGATACTATTAAAGTCTTCCATATCTTTATTACATTCTTCCCGCCTAACCTGAACAGGAATACCATCTGTTTTCCAGGAGACTTCCCTGCAGATTGATTATACATCATTGCTATTAACTCGTCTCCTTCTGTCCTAACTATAAGTTAGTTATTGAGCCTCATCTTCCTCTAACCTTGCCATAATTAAGTATTCCATAAATATCTCTATTTGTGCTCCTTCTTGGTTTCCACATTCCTCTGCTTTATACAAATTTCCATAAAATTTCTGAAATATTTAAAATACCTATGCAGGATTTTTCTTGTCATATGTTCCCTCCTAGGTTTGGCAACAATCTTTTCTACTTTCGTTTGCTTAAGTCATGCTAAACGTTTTAGTGCTCTTTAGTTGTTATAAAAAAATAACTGCCTAGCAACAATCTTTAATGCATATTATCAAAATACTCCCTTATTTTCCATTTAGCACTCTTCTTGTAATGTGAGGTTCTCTTTATTCTCTAATACTTTGGCCTTTGTCAGCTCCTCTAAATAATTCTTATTACTTATTAAATAAAGTCTTTCTCTTTTATTTTTACCCTGTTTTTAAACTTTTATTTTCATTTTATCCCACTCACTAGCAATCCCTTCTTCAGAAAGTTCTATCTTCCTTAATAACTCTTAAATAATTTCCAGTACCCATTCCTTAAATTTCTGTCTTAAAAGGTAGGTGGGAAAGCACCAGTATCTTATTTTTACTTTTATTTTTACTTTATTACCCTACGTTTTTCTTTTAGTTTTTATCAGTGCGTGATCTGAAACAGTAATTGGATGCATGTCGAAGCTTTCAATTAAATACACATGCTCCTGTAAAATACAATTTCTATCCCTTCTAGTTAATTTCTTGTACCTTACGGAGTAATATGTAAAGTCTGTTTGAGTTCCTTCTACTGAAATCACATCTTCCATACTAAGCATTCTCGTATTTTCTCCAAAAATCGCCCTCTTTTGTTATGTTTTCCCTTCTGGATCTCCCTGATACATCCTTACTATTGCAAATCAGGTTCCAGTCCCTGCTCATAAATAATATTACGTACTAAAAGCTAAGTGTTTGTCTATCTATCTATCTATCTATCTATCTATCTATCTATCTATCTATCTACCTGTCTATCTATCTATCTTTATTTACTGGAAAAGTCCGACTGGGATAAAATCCTTTTTCAGTGGAAGTCCAGAAAGAAAAGCTAAAAATTTAACACCAGTTTTGTTCTCCCAAAATTCTCTTAAACGCCATAATAGCAGTTTTAGGTGGACTATAAATGCATGCTAATGCAATCTTCCTCCCTTACCAATAACACCTTACTACCACAAATCTGCCATTATTACCTTTTTTTGGTCTTCTATCACTTTCTTTCACTAGTGGAACACCTATAGCAATCAGTATTATTTCTTCCCTTTTTTTTGTCCCTAATGTTTGGCTGAAAGTCCATTCTGACACTGTTTCTTTGTCAAATTCACATTTATTTATTTATTTGTCTTTATTTACCAGGAAAGTCTGACTTGGTAATACCCATTTTCAGTGGGGGCCCAGGGAGAAAAGCTCCATTTGCTTACATTGCATTATGCTAAGTTCCAGTTAAACACAAAGTAGTTACATTCCTATTTACATTTATACACAAACAGTAGTTACATTGACACATGCTAAGATTCTACAGAGGTAGACGTTACTAAAGAGAAAGCCCACGTGCGACTTAGTGGATTGTACAGGCAGCAGTTATGTATAAAAATTGTTTTGTCATTTCAGTGAGAGGTTGAGTGTATTCAGTTTAAGGAGAGTATTTGGAGAATATCGTACAGTGAACAGAAAGTCTCAACCTTGAGATGAACACGTGCAGGACCAGGACTGGTTAAAATGCTGTTTAAGCAGTGGTTTAGAACTACTGAGTTTGTCTGAGAGTTTTATTTGTGTGGGAATACTATTTCAGAGTTTAGCAATATATTGATAGTAAAGTGAGTCTCCTGCAACATTATTTGACTTATTTGTAAGTAGTAAGAATTTTTTACTAGAGCAGAGGTCCCCTGCTGGACAGTAGGCCAGTAATAAGCTATGTAGTGCAGGGCATTTTTCTGGATGATGAATGAGTTTGTGTGCTGTAGTTAGTTGTGAATATGTTAGGTAGTTGTGCAGTTCAAGCCAGTTTAATTGGTTTAAGCTATGACAATGGTGGGTCCTATGAATGAGAATAGTGGCAAAATTAGCTACTTTATTGTAGCAGGAGGTAAGTTTCTTTCTTTGAGTATTGTCTGTTTGTTAGGATAGGAGTGGCGTATAAGACAGTCGACAATAAGAGGGCAGTGGGTAGAGTTTTTCTTGCAGTATCTTTAAGGAATCCATTGATCCTATAAAGGGAGCCTAATTTCTGGTGACTGTATTTAATGGTGTGCAGTATATGCTGGTCATATTTGAGATTGTCATCTATTATAACACCTAGAAGTTTATTGTATGTTACAGTTTGCTGACTTTATGGTAAAAAAATTGCTTTTGATTTTGCCAGTTTGTTGAGGTAAAAAGCATAAACTTAGTTGTCTTGGGATTAAGTAGGAGGTTTGATTCTTTGAGCCAGGTTTCTACAGAAGAGAAAGATTTTTGGGTAATGTCTTGGAGCTTATTTACTGTTGAGGCTGCACATATTAATGTTGAGGCATCTGCATACTGAACTAAACTGGCATATTGAGTGGAGGTATGGGGGTTATTAATAAATGTATTAAATAGGAGAAGAACCAAGATAGAACCCTGAGGGACACCTGTAGTAACTGGTTGAAAGGATGAGTAGGTTTGTTGCCATTTAACGGCTTGTTACCTTCCAGACAGGTAACTAAGAAACCACAGCAAGGAGTATTATGAAGGTTCTTTTGAGGAGAGTTAAATGAGCGATTGCTGGTGCGAGACAGTATTACATGCCTTTGACAAGTCTAAGAACATGGTGAACACAAGCAGACCATTGTTTCTATGTTGTTTTATTATATTGGTAAAATGCAGTAGAGCAGTAGTGGTGGTGTGCTGGGGCCTAAAGCCATGTTATGCTTCTGAGAACAGGTTATTTGAGGTTAGGTATTGCATCAACTGCATATAGATGCATTTCTCTAATATTTTGGAGAGGGGGAGAGACTCGTTATTGGTCTGTAGCTATTAAACTCTGTAGATGTGTTGCCTTTGTGCAGTGGCATGATGTAGGATTTTTTCCACAGTAATGGGGATGTATCTTTCTGCTAGGGACTTATTAATTAGTGTAGATCAATGTGTGTGTATGTACCTTTAAGAAGTTATCCAAGGGTTTGCACAAGTGTATAAATGCCGAGCATGTGTGAGCCTGACTATCATTTTGTAGTAAGCTGTTGAGATGTAAGCATGTATGTATGTAAGGTCTGTCTGTTAACCAGTTTGTTTATATTCTTTGATGCTGCTGTCCATCCTGATGTGTTCTATGTATTAAAGCATCTAAACAAAATACCCCGCCTTCTTGTCATCTATGTTAGAGAGGGACAAGTGACCAAGTGGCATGTCTAAAAGGATATGGTGTCAGAGGTGGCATGTCTAAAAAGAACATGGGGCCAGAATGGAAGCCAGATTCTTCAGATTAAGTCCGAGAGACACCCGGTTGGTAGAGGAATATACTGCAGTGAATCATCCCTACTGCACTTGTAATTCGCAAAACAGGTCAGAAATTAATTTCAGATGTTAAAACTTGCTCAAACTATTTACTTTTCACAAAATATGAAATGAGGCATACAGAACACTCTAAAAGATATTCAAATAAACCGAAATGTCTGATATTGATAAAAATATTCAAATTACTATGGAAAATGTTTGAAATAAAGTCCCAATTGCATAAAACGAATAAAATAAGGGGGAAAAGATGCATTTTTCGCTAATCACATATTTTTTGTATTGACTAAAGATGTCAGAGGTATCAAAAGTGTATAAAGTGTTCGCATATTTGTGCAGTATTACAATAAAGTTATTTCACAAGATACAGCCATTTCAGAGCATATTTTGTAGAGTTTATTGTGCATTTGAATGTTATTACAGGCACACATAGCAAGCTTGTTTGTACAGAATTACAAGGACCATATTTTCAGTGTGTTTGTGCATGCCTTGTGGACATGGCAGATGGATTTCGAAAACAGAGTGCACTTGTGTTTGACAATAATATTGCAGAGAACTGGAGAATGCTGCATTTTCTGATAAAGATGACCATACAAAGGCATTTATTCTACTTAATTTAGCTGGATCAGAAGCCATTGAAAGGGAATGTTCATCTGTGTATGCACCTGTTATCTTTGCAGGAGAGGGGAAAACCGTCATAATGTTGTACCGGCTGAGTCAAGGGAGGACCGTGATACTTAAAATGTAAATTTAGAGAAATGTGTAACCCCCAGACAAATGTTACAATGGAAAGGCACTTATTTTATATAAGGGATCAAAAGCCTGGTGAAACTTTTGCAGCATATATATCTGACTTGTGAAATAAAGCTAAAATGTGCAGATTTGATGACTTAAATGATGAGTTGATAAAAGACAGACTGTGTGTGGTATTAAAGATGATGCTGTGAGAAAGATTTTGCTTTGTGACAGTGATTTAACTTTAAATAAGGCCATTGACATTTGTTAGATATACGATCTCACAGGAAAGCACACAAATATACTTACAAATGAGAGATGCATGCTTCCAGTAACTTCTAGAGCTCATGTTGATAGTATGCAGCACATGGTTAAAAGAAACAGGCCCAAGCACATGGCAGCAAATGTAGCCCCTGCAGTACTCACTGGTAAACCCCAGTTTTCCAGCAAATTCCAGAGTTCACACAGTCTCAATGAAGCATAACAGTGAGTCAGCAAACAGGCATAGGAGTAAGGGTGTGTGCTTACCCAGTTTCATTGCCAAGTGTCATAATTGTGATGGAAATCATGAATCTAAAAGGGAAAAATGTTTAGCTTTTGGTTAGCAATGCCACAAATGCAATAAGTGGAATCAATTCAAGTGGTTTTGTAAATCAAAAGGCCCACATTCTTTTATTAAAAGAGAACATTTCAAGAAATGAGTTGATGAATTAGAAAGCTGCAGCCCTACTCTTTATGTTGATGATGTGTCAGTGCTTCACAAAACAGTTAATGCAGTAGATTTAAGGGGAAAGAATGAAATATTTTGTACTTTTTGGATAAATGGCAAACACATAGAGCTCAAAGCTGACATAGGTTCCAAGTGTAATGTTATGTAAAAAGAAACATTTGCTAGAGTGTGTCATGGTGAAAAGCTTGATGTGGCAATGTGTGTGCAGCTTGTTGCTTATGGTGGTGAAGAAATTCAGACTGAAGGCTCAATAGTGTTTCCATGTTACTCTGCTGGGAGAAGCTATGACTTGTTATCTTATGTGGTCAAGAGGCATGTCCAGTCATTATTAGGGCTCAAAGATAGTTTGAAAATGGAAATGCTTTCATTTAATAAGGAAGTCCATCATGTTAGATTGAAAGACCACTGCTCTAATTTTACCCAGTATATTTTTTCTACCTATGCTGATCTTTTCAAAACTTGGGAAGGTTCCAGTTGTGTACTCCATGAAGTTAGACCCAGATGTCAGTCCAGTTATCAGGTCAGCTCAAAAAGTTCCAATAGCTATACAGGACAGAGTCAAAATTGAGTCAGATAAAATGGTGCAACAAGGTGTGATTTGTCCAGTTGGTTCATCTACTCCTACTGAATGGGTATCTTCCATGGTTGTAGCTCATAAGAAAACCTCAGATGACATCAGAATATGTATTGAGCCACGAGATTTGAACAGAGCACTAAAAAGACTTAATCATCTAATGTGTACAGTCGAAGAAGTCACAGCTCTGATGCCAAATGCTACTGTTTTTTCTGTCTTAGATGCAAAGAGTTCATTTTGGCAAATTCACCTTGACAAGAAATCCTCATTCCTCACTACTTTCAGTACTTCATTTGGAAGGTACAGATTTTTGAGAATGCCATTTGGAATAAATTCTGCAAGTGAAGTCTTTCAACATGCAATGGAGCAACTTTTTTTCTGGGTATCCTTGTGCTATTATAGTAAATGACATACTAGTTGGAGGTAATGGTGAAGCTGAGCATGACAGAAACCTCAGAAAAGTTCTGGTAAGAGCATGTCAAGTGAATCTTAAGTTCAATCCACAGAAATGCAAATTTAGGCTACAAGAAGTTACTTATGTTGGTCATTTATTTACCAGTGCAGGCCTATGACCAGACCCTTCTAAGCAAACAGCCATTTTTGAGATGCCAGCTCAAAACAATATTCAAGCCCTGCAATGTTTTCTTGACATGGTTAATTATCTAGGCAAGTTCATTCCAGACTTGAGCCAACTTTCAGCACTACTCAGAGAGCTGACATGTAAAGATGTATCCTGGTCTTGGTTAGAACAATACCAAAGAGCATTTGATGTCCTGAAACAGAGAATTGCCAGTCCACCAACTCTTAGATACTATGATATTCACAAGGCAGTCATTCTTTCATGTGATGCTTCGAGATTTGGTTGAGGTGCAGTCATTCTACAAGAGGGTCAACTTGTTGCCTATGCATCAAGAACTCTTACCCAAACTGAAATGCAGTATGCTCAGATCAAAAAAGAGCTTTTGGCAATTGTGTTTGCATGGTCAAAGTTCCATGATTATGTTTGTGGTAGACCTATCCAGATCGAAACAGACCACCATCCTCTAGGCACTATCTTAGGAAAGCCTATGCATACAGCTCCAGCCAGACTACAATGTATGATGTTGAGATTGCAAAAGTATAATTTCACTCATCTACAGGAAAGGCAAGCTTCTTTATCTTGCTGATACATTATCCAGATTGCCCAGAAACACCACAAAACAGCATGAGAATGAGAACCTTGATTTTGAAGTCATGGAAGTGAACATTTTTTCTTCCACACATCTTGATGAGCTGAGAGATCACACAGCCAGAGATCCAGTTTTACAGAGGCTCAACCACTTTATCAATGAAGGATGGCCGTCAAAGTAATCTAATTTATTTTAAGAAGTGTAACCTTATTTTCCATACAGAGATGAGATGTTGTCTGGCAATGGTATCATTATGAAAGGTCAGAAAGTAATTGTTTGAAAGTCCTTGCAACAAGAGTACATTACCATCTTGCATCATGGTCACCCAGGTACAGACTCTACCAAAAGAAGGGCAAGTGGATTAGTATTTTGGCCTTCTATGTCACAAGACATTGAGAGAGTATTTTTTTCTTGTTCTGAGTATAACAATACTAAGCCACATCAACAGAAGGAACCACTTCAGCTAAACCAGATTCCTGGACTACCATGGTCGAGTCCACACAAAGTTATTTCTGACAATGGCACATAGTTTACAAGCCAACAGTTAAAAAGATTTGCTGAAGAATGTGACTTTATTCATGTCACAAGTAGCCCAGAGTATCTGCAGTCAAATGGTTTGGCAGAACGTGCAGTTCAAAGTGCAAAACCATTACTAGAGAAGTCAAAATGAGACAATAGTGATGTTTTCCTGAACCTCACAAATATTCCTCATGATAAACATCTTGGTCCAACTGCCCAGAGACTTCTGTTGAGACAAACCAGAACCACATTATCAATCAGTAGTCAATCGTTGGTTCCAAGTATCAAGAAAAACAGGTCACTGAAACCCAATCTGTTGAAGAAGCATTTAACCAAGAAGTCCTACTACACTAAGACCAGCAAACCACTCAAGCCATTATGAGAAGGAGAAGTGGTAAGGATGCAGACGTAAAAAAGGTTATGATCAGATTGGAGCTGTGAAGAATATTTGCCCAGAACCGAGATCGTACATTGTGAAATCACAAGGAGCAGAGCTTAGGTGGAATCAGAAACATTTGATGCCACTGTCGGAGCCTATACCACAGCACATAGCCTGTGAGAAAGACTCTTTATCCCAGAATGAGTTGTCCAGTGCTTCAGTTCCAGAGGAATTTCCAGAGAATATTCCCATTCTGTGATGAATCCCAAAGTTCCTGATACGAGTTGTTCACTGAAGACTGTCCCTGTTGCCAAATCCTGTCCAGATTGTTATGTTACTAGATCTGGTCGCATCTCTTGACCATGTTATAGATACAGGCAACTTGGACATGAACATTGTATTTGTTTCTAACATTTATAGTAATGCATGTCTAACTCCAATGTTGTTTTTACTAACGGCAATCTTTTTAAGAGGGAGGATGTAGATCAATGTGTGTGTATGTACCTTTAAAAAGCTATCCAAGGGCTTGTACAAGTGTATAAAACCTGAGCACGTGCAAGCCTGACTGCCATTTTGTAGTAAGCTGTTGAGATGTAAGCATGTATGTATGTAAGGTCTGTCTGTTAATCCAGTTTGTTTATATTTTATGATGCTGCTATCCAGATGTGTTTCTATGTATTAAAGCATCTAAACGAAATACCTCACCTGCTTGTCATCTATGTTAGAGAGGGGTGAGCGACAATTAGTATGGACACAGGGAAGGCTATGATTTCTGTGGCCATTTTTATGTAGTCTGATGGTAGTTAGTCTACAGCTATGGAAGTAGTTTTTAGTTTAAGGAGCAACTTCCTTATGATCGAGGTAGGTACTGGACTAAAACTGTAAAGCTGTGGGTGGTTTTGACTGGACAGGGGTAGGGGGGGCAGATGTATTAGTGTCTAAGAGAGATAGTTCTGATTGTATAAAGTAGGAATTAAACTGTGTGGTGATAGAGAGTGTTGTATTGTCTGTTTTTAGAGAGGGAGTAGTGGTCTTGCCTGGATGGAGTGCTTTATTTAGTGATGACCAAAAATGTTTGCGGTTGTTGTTGTTTGTCTTGTAGGTTGATATAGTATGTTTGCTTATCTTGTCTGACATGTAGTTTTGCAAGGTTTCTAAGATGTCTAAATTGCTGGAAGGCATTTTTGAGTTCTATTTTTATACCAATTTTTCCAGGCTTTATCTCTTTTTGTCATGATTTTTTTGCTTCTTTTGTCAGCCATTGTGTGGGGTAGGACTTTACTCTTTTGTTACCTACTGGTGCTAGATTATTTAAGGACTGTAAGAATATGCTATTAAAGAGTTCTACAGCAGTATCTAGTGGCATTGTTCTAAGTACATTCCAGTTATACTGTTTTAGTGTTTCTTTTAAAATATCTTTGCTGTAATTGGTTACATTTCATATTTGATTATAGATAATATGTTTATCTAGGTTATGGAAAGTTCTAATAGCTTATGTTGGTATGTGGTCATTTATGCTATCTGATAGGCAGCCTGCTTTTGTCAGTTTGTTTGATTTGTTTGTAAGACTCCAGTTTAATGTTGAGTGTCTCCCTGAAGTTTTATTGATTCTATTAGGTATGGTTATTAATTGTCTGAAGTTGAACAAGTTTATGGATTCAGTGGAGGTTGTGGAATTTATGAGTTGCCAGTCTAATTTAAGTTTCCAGGTATTATAGTTTCATGGTTAATTTGGTGGGATATCCAATACAGGATGCTTTTAGCAGTATCATTGTTATTCTCTGGTGATATATAAATTGCTGTTAAACATACAGTTTTCTATTGTTGATTTTTAGGAATGTTATTAGAAGTTCAGCATTGTTAAATGTGGTTATTTCCTGTGAATGTAATGTGATGGATAGGGAATTTTTATAGATGATTGCTACACCACCTGCATGCTTGTTTTGAATGTCATGCCTGAGTATACTGTATCCTGGGGGGGGGGTCTTATTATCCATTATTTCTTTTTTTAACCAGGTTGCAGTAGCTATGACTACATCAGGGGTGTATGTGGCAAGGTAGGCATGTATGTCATGGATTTTATTGCACATACTTCTTAGATTCATATTTTGTAAGGTGAGTTTGGGATCTATTTTTTTCCGAGATGTATTAGGTGATTGGTTTATTTGTGGATTGGAAGTGATGGTTATATGAACAGTGGAACCTGGGTTGGGGTGAATATCTCCGCTAATTTTTTTAATAGATATTTTACAGAGGGAAGAGTGTGGCCAGTTATATTTTGGTCTTGGTTTGGTATTTGATTGTAAATTTGGATACTTAGTTTTGAGATATTTACAGATAAATCAGATATGGGTTGTTTGTAGAGATAGAGTGTTATGGCAAAAGGCAGCCTGGGTAGATATTGATATTCTTTGTGAGGATTGGTTGAAGTTCTAAGAATTTAAAGGAGGTGGATTTGATAATTGGTGATGAAGACTAGTAAAATGAGGAGGAATAGTAAAATAATCTATGTTAGGGACATCTTATTTAACTTGGGTTTTATCTTTGTTGTAAATAAGGATTAGAAAATGTTAGGAAAGTACTGGGTTGGTTGTAGGGATGTAATTAGATAGTTATAAGGAGAAAGATTAAGACAGTTTGAGAGAGTTTTGGGTGGTAAACTAGAGTGGGTATTACTACTGGGAGTAATTCTATTGATTGTTTTTCTTCTGGAGGGAACCAATTGTATTGGTTTGAGGAATATATGAGTGGTGCTATGGAAGTATAAATATACAGTAAAAGGGGGTGGGTGGGAATTGTGGGTAGAGTAGCAGAGTGAGCCCGAGCATTAGTGAGGGCAAATTAAGTGGATTGAAAACTTGGCAAAGAGACAGAGAAAAAAAAAACATTAGTGACTTCACTTAAACAGCCACAAATCAGCTGAGAGAGATAAGTAAAAGGAACAATGCAGTTTAAAAGGCACCTGAGCTAGTATGTGAAGTCTTGATTTTGTTGCTCTAGGATGCTGTTTTAGCAGGAGAGTTAGTCCAATATCACCTTGACCTGACCAATGGTGATAACAGCAAAAAATTGCACTTGACTGTACAACTGTATAATGTAAGGAGGTTTCTATGGACTTTGAATTACAAAATCCAAAGGCCACCCCAACCCCCACATTTAGCAAAACAATGAGAACAAGTAAGCCAGAATGCAGTAGTGCAGCTGTGGAAAATTACTGCCTCAGAACTCAGTGGTTACACAAGAAAAGAAATAAACTTAAGGAAGGGAGACAGTGGACTGCTTAAAAGAAAGAAATGAGCACAGTTAAAGGAAGAAAGTACCAATGGGACTGCAGTGGTCTAAGAAAATGGAGTTATTATAGTGGACAAAGTTCTTTGTTTTTGGTTGCGATAATATTTATAATTTACATAAAATATAGTCCACAGACTGGTGTTCAAACTGCAGACTTCACTGTTACATAAATACATATCTATTTGCTTGCAGGGACACTTTTATGGCAAAATAACATATTAAAGAGACAGATTAGTGCACTGAGTCAATGTTGACTGTGCACAAATACTAGCTCAGAGCTGAAAGTGGTTTAATAGCTGTCTAGGGCAAGGAGAAATAAGAAAGAAAGGAGGGGAGACAAAGGATGACTTCCTTGAAGGCATGCAGTTTCACTAGAGAAAGACAGGAGGATATAAATAACGGGAATACGAAGTCAAGAAGACATGAAGAAAATAAAAGAGAAAGAAATAGAGTAAGAGCAGTATGAGTAATGCCAGTGTCTGTTAGGAAGTAGGGAGTAAAAGCTGACCAGCAGGCTGTCAGTGAAGGAGGGTTTACAAACTATACGGCTATTGCTTACAAACTAGGACACTTAAGAACTTGTCTTCAGATTAGTCACTATGCAGGCCAAAATACACGCAGAAGACTGGATGCCCCTAACACTTACTTAAAGCACAAGGGCAGAAGTGGTACACAGCAGTTTGTCCTAAATAGATGGTCGGTGGATTGAGTAGACTCAGATGCCTGTCTGATGAACCTGCTGTGCATATGCTTTAGGGATGCTTTCAGTTAACTTAAAGCACAAGGGCAAAAGTGGTACACAGTTTGTCCTAAATAAACGGTGGGTGAATTGAATGGGCTCAGACTACCTCTTTGCTCATTTCTATCAAATGTGTCTCCTGTAAGATTGATATTTGCACCCTACATTTCTTTCGTTCTTTCTTTATGTATGTATTAATTTTTTCATTCATTCATATTTGTATTCCAGGTTAGTGCACTAATCAGTACTGACCAATTTCAGGCTCAGCCCAGGTGAAATAAAAAACATTTCACAAACAAAAAATACAGAAATCTAAGCAATAACAGAGCAGTTCAGACTGGTTACATAGAAAATCTATATGTATACATTCCAGTGACCATGCACAGTGTAATGTACAATATATACATTTGTTTCTAAAGTCTGTCGACCTTCAGTAAATCTGAAAGAGGAGAAGAAACTTGGAAAGAGAATGGGTATAGTGTGTTAAGTAATATGTCCTGTATTGAAGCAGGAGCATTTGGCATACACGATGAAATACTTTTTGAGTTGCATTCTGAATATGGAGTAAGTGTGGATTTCTTTTAGGTTGATAGGGAGAGATTCCCAAAGAGTAGATGCCTGAGAGGAGAATGCATGTGCACTACTATGCAGTTTGGTTTCTAGAGGTAATGAGAGTTGCTGTGGCTTATGTATAGTGTCTCAGGTTATATGAGGAGTTTTTTCTTTCATGAAATCTAGTTGCATGGGGAGTAAATATCTGAAAATGGAGTAGTTTGTAGAGTTGGGATCATAACAGTAGACTAGAGCTTTGTTTTATGGGTAGGCATTTGGCTTTTTATGGGTGATAGAGTTGTGCTTACAGAGACATGAGTTTGTAATGAATCAGCAGATGCTGTTAGAGATTGGAGTGCAACAGTGTTTTTCTTGGCAGCTGAAGCAAAAATGGGAAGCCCATATTCAAGCCAAGAAAAGAGAACTCCTTTTGCCAATGGTTACCCTGGCTGGTTGGAATAGAAAATGGGAGATCTTTTTGGCCCAAAAGAGGAGCTAGTTTATTTTGGCTCTCACTCTGTCGATGTGGAAATAGAAATTTAGAAACTGACCAAGCAATAATCCTAGGTATTTGATAGTAGAGGCTGTTTCTATGGAATGATTGTGCAAGTCAAAACTAGTTAAAGAGTCTCATGCCTCATGAATTTTTTATGGAGTTTCCAAAAGCATAGTTTTGGTCTTGGAGAGTTTGAGAAATAGTTTATGGTTTATTAGCCATTGGTGGAGCTCATGTAAGTCAGACTGGAGTTGGCACTGAATGTTGGTGTGAGTGTGACTGGATTGGTAAATGACCATGTTGTCAGCATAGAGGATGATTGGGAGATGGTGAGGTCACAAGGAAGTTTGTTAATGAATATGGAGAACAGGAGAGGGGCAAGAATGGATCCTTGCAGTAAACCTTTTGTAATAGGTTTAGATTCTGATTGGGAGGCTCCTATTTTTACTCTGGAGTGTTTGTCTGTGAGGAAGTTTTTGAACCAGGAAGTAGTGTCTGGACTGATACCAAGTTCATTTAGTTTGTTTTGGAGAAGGCAGTGATCAATGAGGTCAAATGACTTTGTCAAGTGTATGAATAGAGCACCTGTAAGGAGGCCCATATCAGTGTTTTGCAGGATGTCATAATTATGGACCAAAGTACTGTCATAATACTTCATCCAGGCCAAAAGTTGGGTGGATGGATATTGGATGGGAGTGAGAAATATATTTTGGATTTGTTTGCCTTGGGAATGGTTTAATTAGTGCAGTGTTTCAAATCTGTGACATGATGTTTTGGGTGAGATATGGATTATATGTGTGGGTGAGAGGAAGACATAGATCATCTCTACAATGAAATAAGAACCAGGGGTTTATATAGTTAGATACAGGGAGGGTGTCAGTGGGAATATTTTCAAGTAAAATATAGACCTCTTTGGGAATTGTTTCTGAAGGGAAGAGGGTGGTAAATGGTGGTGGAGTGGGAAATGCATGGTCTGTGGGAGGTGTGGTTTGTTGATGGAAGATTGCTAACTTCTTTTAGGAATTTTTTTGGGAGAAAGTTTTCTTGTGCCACATTGAATAGTGTTTGTAGAGATGGTGTCATGAGAAAGTTTTCTTCCTGTAAGAAGGTTAACTTCTTTCCAAAAGTGAGTGAATGTATGAGTTTGATTAATGTAAGGTGAGTGAGCAATGGTAAATAATTCAACACTTTTTGCCTTTGTCTATACCTATAAGGCAATTTATAGTCCATGATAATATGGACTGAGTAGTCATTATGATGTTCTACTATTTTTTCCCTTTTTCAAATATCATGCTGGGTAATGATTTTGTCTCTGCCTGCATGACCTAGACTAAACAGCTGAGATTCTGTATCACAGCTTGCAATTTTACATCCTGAGATTATATATTGCTGAGGTCAGTAAAGTGCTATAAACAAATGAAGTGAAACTCTTCAAAGAATTAGTTGTCGGACAAGGGTCTATATTACCATATCGAATGGTAAAAATATCGAATGCTCACGTGAGTGAAAATGGACTAGAATAAACTTTTTTGGGGGGATCGCAGTACATTGAAATTGGAATATTTCCCTTTCTTCACTGTAGTGCAACCTTGGAGTTGGAATATATATTTAGTTGGGGGTGTGGGGGAAGCAGCCCCCCACAATAGCAAGTTCGTTCTTGTCCATTTTTGCTCATGTGAGCGTTCAGCATTTTTACCATTCAATATGGTAATATAGACCCATTGGACAATTCTTTGAAAGGAAAATATGAATCTGCTGTAGGGCAACACTACATAAGCAAACTTGGAAATACTCTCATTTTGATCACTGAATGTTGGTTTTAGCCACTGAGCTACAAAAGTAAGCACAGTATCATACTTATAGGCATCTAGTTACAACTTTCAGTTATCAGTGACTGAGCAGTAGTGACCGCATTCACACCTTAGAAAAGTTTGAGGGAAGGAGGGTATGGATATTTTAAGGACTACAGTTCTGAACACTTAATAAAACTCTGCTTTTCACCTCTTTTGAAAAAAAATATAAATGGACCAAGAAAGGATTGTACCAGTATATAACAAGTTTAGATCAGAGTAATTAATTTAAAAAGAAGCATTGGTTTTACTCTCCTAGAACATCTAAAAAGCCAGAGACTCAACAGTACTGTCATTCCAACTAAATGTAGCATAAAACTCATTTATGATACCCAGACTTGTCATATTATAGTGAACCAAACTCCATTCTGGGAGGAGAACAAAAACAAAATGAAAAACAAATTCATTAGAGCTATACAAAATTAAAATAAAAAAATACAGTGATTATTTTGCATTAGTAGTAGATAGAATGTCAAGATATGATTAAAAGAATTGCTCCTATGATGTCTCTTCTGTCTGTCTTGGCAGTTTGGTTAGTCTCCTTGAAGTGGATATGAGCTGACAATCTTGTCAGTTCTTCTCCAGTGCCTGAACTCTTCTTTCCCGTAATGCACTACACTAGCAGCTTCCCCTCAGATCTCATTTGCTGCTCTTCTAGTAAGACATAATTGTCCATCAGTCCACTCCAACATTTTTTTTGATCAGATAAGTGAGGATTTTCTCTTTTCATAGTCTTCCAACTATTTATAAATTTATAAATTTTTTTCTGCTCTTTTAGATAAATGTTTTTGACTTTAAAAAAAGTTTATTTTCTCTCTGTTTCTTCTCTAGAGTAGTCTACCCAAGCTTACCAATTTATTTCTATATAAGGACATCATCTTTCAGGGTTTTTTTTTGGTTGGTTATGGAAAAGGCTTCTGGTTTCAAACAATGCTTCAAGTGTAGAAATAAGACCCAACCTCTGGATCTGCACTCACTGTGTGTTTATTGTTTAGTTTAACCATTTAAATGCAACCTGTGACATTTGTTCATCCCTTGGCCAACTGTTCCTTTTCTATAGTAAAAACAAACAAATACTTTGAGGCCTTCTCCCCAGCAAAACTGGAAATTCGGCAGATTTCTTGAGTGAGACTTTATCCTCTCAGCTTCCTAAAGGTGCTGAGAAGCAGATAGCTAAATACTTGGATAAAAATAAAGGCAAATCAATAGAAAAAGAAAAGGATAAGGGCAAACCTAAATACACAGACAAAAGATAGGGAATCAAGAGAGAAGGATAAATAAAAAGAAAAGATCTGCAGACTCCCTGACTCCTGCTGATCCAGCTCTGAAGCTCACAAAATTGCTTGGATATTCTCCCTCCTTGATGCTGAACCTTTTGGCTTAGTCCTCTAGTTCCCTCTTTAAGCAATTCTGAGACTATTATTATCTCAGATTACTCCCTGAAAATAATTCTGTCTCTGAGGTCCCATTCCTCAGAGAAGGAGCTGTTTAGGTTTATGACCTCAAGAACACCTTCTGCAGCATTCATTAGGTCCACTAAATCCTCAAAAAATTATCATGAACATAGACTGGGACAAGATGAGGAAAGTGTTTGTGATGGCTCATATAGAAATGTGAGTCATTCCTTCTGATTCCACACTGAGGGCAGTCAAAGCTGGCCCACCTACTCCCCTTACTATTGCTCATTCTCCAGTCCCAGTTTTGGATTCAGTGATTGCAGAACTGATGTTCTCCCCAATCAGGCCCCTATCAATGTTGACAACTGTGGGGTCTTCAACATTGACAGTTTCTGTGATCCACTCAACTCCAAAGTTTATGAAGCCTATAGGGTCCAGCAACTGGGATATTCATCTGGGAGTGAAGTCAGATCCATCCTCATCACTGAGTGTGTCAACCCTTGACAGTTCAGCTGTGGTCTGAATCTGAGATCTGACTGGGTCATTGACTCAGGAAGTTCAATCTTCTGATCCTTCAGTCTTGGATTCTGGGCTGGACCAGATGCCTCTTTCCTTGGCACTATTTGCTCTACCCACCACATTCAAGGCCTTTGAGAAGATTTTGGCCCAACACTTGACTTGGGAAGGGATGTTTCTCTTACATCAGCTCTCCCAGACTTCCCAGTGTATTTCTGACTGTTTGGCACTCATCATCTTTTCCAGAGACACCCCATTTCAGAGAGCATCAACCCATCCCTTCCTCAAGGGATAAGAGCCACTTATGACTCTCCATGCTTGTCTCTTACTATGAGAAAAATTCTTGGCAGTCCAGAAGGTACCTTTATTTCATGATGAGAGACAATTGCTATTAGCTCAAGGCTGTGCTATTTGGACTCACTAAATCCTCCTGAATGTTCACCAAATGTATGGCAGTAGTGGCAGCACACCTCCATCTGCAGTGGTTCCAAGTACTCCTGTATTAGATGACTGTCTCCTCATTGTAAGAACAAAAGTATCCTTAATTCAAGCAAGAGATTTCGTGCTTCAATTGTGCTGATCCTTGGGAAGTTCCATAAATTATGAAAAGTCAAGCTTGCAACCCACTCGGTCACTACATTTCAAATGTTGCCAGATAAACACAGTATCACTCACAGGCACAAGACATCCTTAGTACTACAAATCCACCAGCATTTCTAATTCTTTGTTTACTAGAATCCATAGCAGTTCAATAACCTTGGTCCTTCATGCAAGTTTCTTTATGACAGTCCTATAGTGGACTTTTTTGATCCAATTGTCTCTGTTAACACATCCTCTTCATCATCTAGTTATGCTGTCCTTCCTGTGTCATCATTATATCTGAGGTGGATAACTTCTCCAGTGCTTTCACAAGGATGCCCATTTGTCCTTCCTCTTTCCATGCCACAGTGACTACAGACAGCTCACCACTGGATCAGGGGCACTTTTAGGGGAAACAGTTCAAGGAACATGGAATAGTCTGGAGGACCATCTTCTTCACATCAATGCTCTAAAGATGAGGACAGTCTTTGTAGCATTCAGGGCTTCCTTTCCCAGGGTGTATTTCCATTGAGGCAGACAACATTTCTGTGGTCTGGTATAGCAACTATTCATACCATCAATGTGAAGAGGCCATGAGAGTATGGCGGTGAGCAATATCTTCACAATTTTTTCTCACAGCAATGCACATACCAGGTCAAACCAATATTCTTATGGACAAATTGAGCCACTATATTCACATACTTCATGAATGGTCCCACAATGACCCATTGGTAACAGAAGTTTTCAGCTGCTAGGGTCAGCCTTGCAGCATACCTTTTTGCATCTCTCATTAATTCAAAGTGCAGCAGCTATTTGCCCTCATCTCTCAACAAGGTCAGTTGCCAAGGGATGCTCTGGTCCATACCTGACTACCTGGACTCCTTTATAACTAATCACTTGTTCCACTGATACCAAAGTTCTTACAGAAAGCATCCATGTGCAAGACAGCAGTAAGTCTTATTGCCTTTTTCTAGCCCTGACGCCTTTGGTTTGCTTACTCATGACCTCATCTTTTGTTACCCTATGTTCTGGATCCCCATCCAGATCTTCTATCTTATCCATCTGGCAAGCCTTACCTGAACACCAAGTTTCTCAAACTAACTGCATGATCTCTCAAGTTCTAATGATGACCAAGGACTCTTCCCAACCTTCTAGAGTGGTACACATTTTGACATCCTCTCAGAAATCTTCCAGTCAGAAATCTATAAGAGCAAATGGAAGAAGTTCTCCTCATGGGCAAAGAAGAATGGGCTTGATCATTTTTTTCTGTCACCTTTCCTCTATTCTGGATATCTTGTCAGGTCTTTTTCATTCTGGTGCAAGCTCTTCTGCCATTAAAGTTCAGTTAGAAGCTATTTCCAGTTTTCACATAGGATCAAATGCTTCACCCACATCCTCTCTGAAAGTTTCTAAAACCTTCCTAAAGGGCGCCTTTCTGTTGAGGCCTTGTATCAAAGCTCCAACTTCTCCTTGGGACACTGCATTGATGTTTCAAGCTCTTACACCACCTCGATTTCAGCCTTCCTCTTCTGTTGATCTGAAGTTTCTTTCTTTGAAAACCTTGGGTTTTGCTGGTTGTAATCTCAGCCAGACGAATATCAGCAGTACAGACTTTGTCCTGCAAGCATCCTTATTTGTTATTCCTCAAGGATAGAGTTTCTCCCAAACCTAGTCCTACTTTTATAGCCTTGGAGTTAACCTTGAACCAAGTTATACATCTGTCTGTCTTTTTCCCTAATTATTCTAACAAAAGGAATACACTTTGCATACCTTAGACATACATTGTCAGCTCAGATTACACTTACGCCACACAAAACACTTAACAAAAGATGAACAATTATTTGTATCTTTTTTTCTAAAACCAAATTGGGATCCAAAGTCTGTAATGTCACTTTGTCTAGATGGCTCTCAGATTGCATTTTCTTCTTTTATAATTCAAATGAATTATGCCTTTCAGCAAGCCAGGAACACACTCTACTAGATCTGTTTACTTCCACTGCATTTTTCAAACATTCATCATTGGATGATATTTGCACTGCAGCAACTTGGTTTACCGTGTATACCTTTGTCAGACATTACAAATTAGATCTCGCTTCCAGATCCAGAGCAGCTTTCAGTTTCACCATATTCAAAGGTAGCTTGTCATGATGCCATCCAAGGATCTTGGTAGCTTGGGACTCTGTTCCTACTGTTGAGAAGGACAATGGGGCAACACAGAATAAGAAAGTTATGTATTTAACATCCTGCCCTCCTTTTTGTATTCCATATTGTCACAGTATCCCTTGTTGTGTTTCTGGGGGATCATTATGGACTAGGCCTAAAATCTGCATGTTGCATATATATATATATATATATATATATATATATATATATATATATATATATATATATGGTTCCCTATCAGAAGCCTGAAACACTATAAGCCTGAAAATCAAAATCCTGAAAACTAAAGCCTGAAAATGCAAAATCCCGAAAACCCAAAATCCTGAAACTCAAAATCCTGAAAACACAAATAATGCTAATATTTCACTATAAAGACACTAATATCTACCAACTGACCCTGACCCTAACCCTAACCCTAAGGTCCATCACTATCGCACACTCACCTGACCCGCGCCCTAACCCTAACTCACTTAAACCGCCCCTAACCCCAATATTTGTCACTATTGCATACATGCCTAACCTGCGCCCTAACCCTAACTCACTTAAACCGCCCCTAACCCTAACATAAAACCAACCGCACACTTACCTGAATCCAACGCATGACCTAACACCACAGGGCTAACAATAGCAAAGCCACAATGACGTCAGTATGTCCATTTTGTGTTTTCAGGATTTTGAGTTTCAGGATTTTGGGTTTTCGGGATTTTGAATTTTCAGGCTTTAGTTTTCAGGATTTTGATTTTCAGGCTTATAGTGTTTCAGGCTTCTGATAGGGAACCATATATATATATATATATATATATATAGAGAGAGAGAGAGAGAGAGAGTGAGAGAGAGATTGTTGGCTCAGATCTGCCTAGAAGAGGATAACCTAACTGTTGAGATGAACAGAGAGAGAGAGAGACAATAAGGATCTAATATTATGGTAAGTATATTACCTTCATTTTCAATTTTTAGAAATAGCTTTTTTGAATGCTTTTTTTTTTTTTTTTTTTGCATGCATGCATATATATCTCACACACAACTGTAGTGTTGTTTTGTTGCCATTTTTTTTATACTCATTTTTTTTTTTTTTTTTTATTATTTTTTTTTTCTTTTGCTCTAAATAATATCATTATCAGTCAGAGTTCTAATCTAGAACAACTCCCAGTTCCTCAGCAAGCTCCTTTATCTGTATACTCAACAGCTTTCCTCTTACTTGATAATTTTAAGAGACAAAGGTAATTTTATTTCTTATCAATGAAGAATTACCAAATCTTAAATTAATAACGAAAGCAGATGATATGCTGCTTCTGCAATCAAGTACTAGCCAGTCTGATCTGCAAACCAAGCTATAAGACAATTTCACTAAGTCCACTTCTAACAAACTACTAATTAACCATAAAAAAGCAATGGCATGGTCTTTGCCTCAACCAAGAAATTACCCACTATCCCTCTTATTCTCTTAACAGATCTTAATGGGAACATAATATCTAATGTCACTGAACAGAAAATAATCCTTTATGTACCCAGAAGTATGCAGAACAAGAATTTCTCTCTGGTATACCCTCCATTTAAAACTGCTGTAGGCAAGGCAGTCTTCTCATACCCAGAACCATCTGCCTACTCAAATCAAAAATCTAGAAACTACTAAAAGTGTCAAAGATGCACTTGAAGAGATTTTTTGAATAATAGAACCCATTTAAGAAACTTTTCTCTGCTTCATAAAGTGTTATCTTATACCCATATATTTCACACTTATATATGTATTATATGTGTGATTTCATGCACTCTGACTGGATCTTTTACTTACCCTATCTGTATTGAATCTTACCATTATGTTCTAAATTTTACTATGAACTCATTCTATATATAGTTTAGTTTAAAAAGAACATGATGCATTTTCTGCTGTCTGAGCTCTGGTTATAGCTGAAAAGGTCAACAGCCCAGTCTAATTACCTGGTAAAAAAGTAGTAAATAAAATAAAATAAATAAAAGAGATTTCACAATGGATTATCATTTTAGTTTACATTGAATGCAGCAGTATTAGCATATTACTGTTCAGTAAAATGAATGTGTAGGACAGTGATACCATATAGAAGTCTAGATACATTATAATGATGAGTTTTTAATAAAAAAGTTTAAAACTAAAATGTAGTAATATCATATAGAAGTCTAGATACATTATAATGGTGAGTTTTTAATAAAAAAGTTGAAAAATAAAGTGTAATTATAGTGAAGCTACTTAAGTCAAATTGTGTTCTTTCTAAACTGAGTTTATGAACATGGTCTATTTATTTATTTAACATTTGTTTACTGAGAAAGTCCGACTTGGAATGAAGCCAATTTTCAATGGAGGCCTCACAAATGTAGGGAGGACATGCAGACTCCACACAGAAGGCACTCAGCCCAAGAATTGAAAAAGAGAACCTCTGCTGAAAGTGGTATACATATACAAGGATGTAAGTACAAAAGCAAGAAGTGACATATCATATAAAAAAGTAGTCCGTATGGAAGTTAAAATGCAAAGAGATAGGAAAGATTAAGTCAGTTTATTTTGGCTGCAACAGTTTTGTATTTTTGCTCAATCACTGTTGATTAGGATGCAGAAAAGTTTTAAGATATGTGTAAAAAAGTATAAAATATAGGGTTTTGCTTATCCATTTGGTTTAAAGCACAGGTAGTTCTCCTTTAAAAAATCTTGGAAATGTTTATGACTTGAACCTTGTTTAAAATTTGTGGGGATTTTATTCCATAGTTTTGCTGCAGATACCAAGTAAAGTGAATCCTCACAGTAGTTACTGGATTTTTGCTAAGTAAAGTGAATCTTTGTAGTAGATGTTAGATTGTTGAGTTGATACTAGGCAATGATTTTTCGATCTCAATTCTGCTGCTGGAAAGAAACTGCATTACAGATTACCAATGGTGGGGCATAAAGATGCACATGATATTTTAAGCAACTGTAAGCTGTGAATGTACTTGGGAGCTGTGAAGCACTAACCAAACTAGTTTGTTACAGCTGTAAAGTGGTGTGTTATGTTGTGAATGTTACTTGACATTTTAGCCATTTAATTTCATTTTCATGCTAAGACACATGTTACAGCCTGTGCTCCAACTCACCCTAATTGCTCTCTGTTTTTGTCTGATCTTTATTCCCTTCCCAGATATAAAAAAAAAACAGTCTTAAAAAAGTAAAAACCAAAAAAGCCTTAAAAATGTGCTCAGGTATTTAATTAACTACCCTTATAATCAGCTTGGAAACATAAGAACAAAATGTACAGCTGCCCTTATCTGCAGACTTCTCAACTCACACTGAGCATTTATTTGCTAAAAGAAAACATTTCATTATATTTAGTGTTCTCTTATTTACTTGCTTACACAAAAAAAATTATTAGATTAAGCCAAGGGCCTTAATCCAGGCATTCACCAATGCAAGAGTAAGAGAAAACGTATCAGTTCTACATATATTATAATCTGTGCACTTTTGCAGCCCATCCCCACGTCAACCGCCCAAGATTACAGCACATTAACTTAAACATGCTTTCGTCCAGCCTTTCTTCTCTTTTTACATTGTAATGTCTACTTCTTCTTCTTCTTCTTCTGTCTTTTCCCGGTTAGGGGTCACCACAGCGGATCACCTGTCTGCTCATGATTGGCAGTGGAGTTTTACAGTGTTGAGTTGCCAGCCCGGTGCCCAACCTTCCACAGAAGGGACACTCACACCTAGGGCCAATTTAGAGTGTCCAATCCACCTACTGCATGCCTTTGGAATGTGGGAGGAAACCGGAGCACCCGGAGGAAACCCACGTGACCACAGGGAGGACATGCAGACTCTGCACAGAAGGCACCCCAGCTGAGGATCAAACTGGAGAACCTCTTGCTGTGAGGTGAGAATGCTAACCACTGCACCACCATGGCCACCCTACATTGTAATGTCTAAATTTCTTAAAATTAAAAAAGATAAAAAAAGACATTTGCCTACTTTAGTATCATTATCACATACAGCAAGAGATGAAATGCTCAACTATATAGCATGTAATTTAGATTATGAAATGTTTTATACAAATACTGTTAAGAACAAAAATTGTTTTACTTAAAGTTACCTTTTTCCCCTTTCCTTTTAGTGTCCTTCTGAACATTAATGACATGAAGTGGGGTATAAACTTTTCAGTCCTCCACAAGTTTACCCAAGTCAACAAAAGTCCAATCTTTCCATTTTGTTCTTATGAAGCCATATTTTGCAAATGTGATTGATGCTTTATAATCTCACATTTATTCACTAATTTCAGTATTGATGGTCTTCGTCCTATTCATCTCCATCCTTCAACACCAGACTTCGGTTTAAATTCAAGGTACTCCTGATTCTTCTAGTCACCTCCTGTGCCTTTTTTCTGTCTTTCAAACATTTTCCTTTGGAATATTGGGAAATATTTCTCTGGCAAAGTCTATCTATGAGCTTTATTATCAGAAGAATGAGAAGCAGAGTCCCCTTCTTTTTGATGACTCACTTTCTGTTGGACAAAGTTTTGTATTTCCTCCTTAGCCTGTTCAGAATAAAAAAACGACTTTGATCCTCCAGGAAAAAAATATTCTGAAGACAGCTGGATACAGCAGCTTGAATTTCACAACTGCCTCTTGGCATTTTCTGCTTGCTGGGATACAATTGCTTCTCTTCTGTCTGGTGTACAGTGAATAATCATTTTCCACAATCAAACTACTGTCTCCAATATTTAATACTGTGTATCCTGCCAGGTTTGTCAGGATCAGCTCTTTCTGCTGGTATGATTGCATCTTTACTACTACAGGTCTTGGTTGCTTTCTCACTGCCAGGTTTGGAGCATACACACAGTGTGCCCTTTCAATTAATAAATGTTGCTGTAGGATAACAGTCCTGTCACTTATTTGTGCATTCATAAAATGAATGCAGTCTGTTCCTTCCAGTTTCTCTGGTATAAAAATCTTAAGTTTTCCCTGCATGATCTGTCCTCTAACTTTATAATTTCTGAAACAGTTCTCCTTGAGCAGTCTCATATTGAGTCACTCTTTTCTTTATTTCGATTTCTGAATTTTGCAGTTTTATCAGTTTATCTGAATATCTGTTTAAAGCTTCTTCCATTTTTTCCAGCCTTTTGTTATTTGAGTTGATATACCCCTTCAGTGTTTCATTTATTTTAATCAGGTCTGAGTACATTTGATTGATTTTTCCTCTGGATTACTAAAAGCCATGTCTTTGGACCAAAGTAGGAGCTTGAACTGCTTTTTGCTGAACAGCTTTAGAATTCTTCATAGTCAGTGTTTTCTCTTCACCTTTTCTAGTTGTTTTTCTTTCAGGCTGTCTATATTTCTTCTTAGCTGGCATTCAGGCAGTGTACTTACTAGCCAGTAAATGAATTTACTGAAACTGGCAGAGTTACTGACCCTTATCTTTCAGTTTCTTTTTTCACACTGGAAGAGCTGAAGTTAAGCTATTGATCAGTGTGCATCCATCCTGGAAGTCCCATTTTACTTTAATTTTGCTCTACTTAGGATAGCTGGGCTGACTGAAGGTTTGCTAGTAATGAAGATGCATTAGGTTTTGGTCGATGATAACTCAAAGTAGTTTAATTTAAGATATTAATTTAATGACTGTGTTGTTTAGCGATGTGATGTTGATGTTTTGCTTGACTATAACTGAGGAAGGTGCAAAGATAATTAGTTTAGTTTTCTTGGCATTTAAGAATAGTTGGGATCATATTAGCCGGTTTTTCTATGGGAATAAAGGACTTTTGTATAATAGTTTGAAACTGTGGGTATACAAGGAGCAGAGTATATAAAATTAGCTGCATATGGGACTATAGTAGCTTGTTTAGTGGCAGTATTCATTTTAGTTTATGTGTTTAACAGCAAGGGCCTAGTATTGACACTTGTAACACTCCATCAGTGATGTGTAGGTAGAAAGATCAAGCACCTTGGTATCAGACACTTTGTTTTCTTTCACTAAGGTTGCTGCTAAATCATATTATGAACTTATAGCTAAGTCTAAGTCTGAGAGGCTGTCTAAGAGTAACTAGTGTGCTACAGTATCACATGCTTTGGGAAGGTGATCCAAGAAGAATGATGCTATATTTTCCTCCCAGATTACATTTCAAATCTACTGCATTTAGAAATAATACCAGGGCAGATGCAATGCTATTGCCAGCTCAAAACTGCGCTGAGTTGAGGAGAGTAAATTCCTAGTAGAGAGAGGTGAATGTGAAGTTGTTTTTGCATGCTCTTATATTGTATTTTTGAAAGATGGGTAGAAGAGAGATAGGCATGTATCTTAGAGGCTACCGCATCTATGGAACAGGCTCCCCATCCATGTGAAGCAGAGTTCCTCCCTAACCTAATTCAAGTCCAACTTGGACAATTGGGTGGGAAACCGGAAATTCATCCCTGGTTTAGCACCTGTGCCTCTAATGGACGCAGGTAGCCTGTAAATGGTTCATCTTCCAGGCCTATGCTTACACTTATCAAGGGTATCAAAACTTGCCAGAGATTTGGGATGCATGGCTAGGCTTAAAAAGACCCTAGTTGTTGTTAGCCTGGTAAAGGCCTATGAACCTATGAACCTATGGATGTATGTCCCTTAACTTAGTCACATAAGCATCTGTAGTCTCTTAAGCCACCTAGTGTCTTGTAAGTCCCAGGTTTTTCTTATACTTTACATTTTACTGACATGGCCAGTTTGATCTCCTTTTGTTAGAGGTTGAAGGTATTGCATAAATTCTTCACTTGTCATTTGTAGGAATGTTGCCCATTGAACTTTCCCTGTTTTTTTTTTTATGTAGCTCCACTCACAATGCTACATATCTCAGGCTTCTACATCCAATACTTCCAGTTTTCAGACTAGTTATCATTCAGCTTCAGACAGGTTAGTAGTTATCGCAATTTAATCTGAGACAAAAATATGGTTTGCAGTAGTATAACAAAAAGATTTCTGGATCAGTGTTTTTATGAGCAAAATGAGAAAATGTGCTTACTTTTTGTGAGTGAAATCTGAAATGTAAAGACATAAGGGCTTGAGTTTTTATATGAAATTGTATAGAAGAAACATGTCTTTGCATTTGTACTGTTGCTATGAAAAACAAGATACTTCTTGTTTACTTTATCAAAATATGATAAACAAAATACTTTCTGTATGTCAGCTCATAGCTATGACAGTCTAGTTATATTGGACAGAGGAAAATATAATTTCTTTTCCTTTTTGTTCTCTCTCAAAGATCACAAAGTATGCTTCTGGCAATGTTTCTGTTCATGATATTATAAATACAACCTTTCTTATAATAGCTCATCATGCATTTTTGTTGAAGTACTTCAGGAAGTCCTAAAATAAAGAGAAAAAAGATAAGAGACGTATTCACTTTTAGAACTTTACTTCAAGTGCTCTGAGTATGGCAGTCACATGGCATATATTTCCTTTACTGTTAACTCCCACTCTTAAAAAGACACATCCATACTCCTCGACTGTTTTGATTTTTACAGAATGTCCAGGTTTTTGCCTCATATTTTTGATCTGTTCCTAATAAAGATCTGCAGTTTTCTGGCAAATCATTGAGGAATGAAATCACTAAATAACAACAGACATTTGAGTTTTAGTCTTCATATCCTTTAGAAAATGCTTATGCAATATCTGTTATTCTAGCAACTTTCTATGTTTATAAGACCAATAGTTAAAATCTGTCCCTAGTTATTTCTGGTTTTGTCCTGATTTCTTGCACTAAGAGGATGAGAGGTATGGTCAGATCATGATATCCAGCAGCCAAGACAGCCAAAGGCTTCACCATTTGAACTCCCCTTCAGGCCTGTGTTGTACTCTGGGTAATCAACTGTACTTTTTTATTCTCAGGTTTGGTCTCTGCAACCTTTTCACTGGCAAAGCTACTCTGGATGCCTCAGGAATTGTAAACATTTAAGTTCCATCTTGGAAAAAAGCATCCTCAGGATGACAGGGCAATACAGATTAAACCTGATGTTGTCCTGCTTACACTAGTAAAACAGGTAGAAACTGGTTGCATAATTGTAGTTGGGCAGTAACACAGTTGTCCACCAAAGCCCTATTGCCTGGGTACTTATACCTCTTTTCAGGGGCCCATAAGAAAGATAACAAACCCTTTTTCTGCTTTTATGTCTTTCATCTCAGGATTATCAGTCTCAGTCTGATTCCAGCTGGTGGCCATGAAATAAATGATCTGCATGATTTCTTTGTAGATCTTCTGTCTCATGGTATCTTTCTTCTTTAAAGAGAGAGCACAAAACACCCAGGACATCATATTTTCCTAGTCTTTGTAGTAGATCTGTAAATCTAATATTTTCTACTGTGTAGAGTTTTGTACACCTTCCAGGAGAGCCAAGAGAACCTGATATCTGTGGTCTAACACTTCAGTTTGCATCTCTTTTCAGTACATTCAGGCAAACAATCACTTTTGTGGTACAGCAGAATAGGTTGTCCACAGGATTACAGCTACAGAATCAGGCTGACATCTTTCCATGTGCATCACAGGAATTACCTTGATACTATATTTTTATCTTGGCCTCAAACACATCTGATTTCTGCAGGCATGTCCAGATCAATTTCTTTGCCTCAGGGCATTTAATATCAAAGTCATGATCTCTGCAGCCAATAATGTTAACCTATTTCCCTCTAAATTCCAGATACTAAACCCAGACCAAACCCCCTAGACCTAGTCAACCCTTTCAAACTACTTGGGTAAAGTCTTGACCAACAGGACCTAAAATTTGATCATCACAGCAATACTATCATTACTGGAACCAACTCAAAACTTAGTCTTCTTCATCATGTAAAAAACTTCATAATAACCTGTACTAGAATCATTGCAATCCACTCCTACTTACTTCCAAGTCTAATGTAGGTTTCAGACTTACTTGGTAAACTCCATTCAGATCCTTCTTTCAAGTTGGAACAGGCTTATAATAAAACAGACAAATGTGCCTAAGGCACGCAAAAAAATACCGTTTAAGTCTCTACAGTTTCTAAAATGTGAGTAATAATTGAAATGGAACATCTGACTACGTCACGTGATCCCGTATTTTCCAAATAAAGACGCTAAGATGTATTCCTTTCTAGAATTGTATACTACTTTCCGTGGCCTCTGTTCAGCTTACTCTCATTGTGCTCTATTTACCATCAGTCGCTTACTCTCACTGTGCTCTACTTACCATCAGTCATTATGGTTACCCCACATCTAGCTATATTGTATCTAAAATGTAGAATAACCTCATGCAGTCAATCTTCTTAAGAAAAAATCATGTCAAAAGGCACACCATGACCATCTTCAATCAACCTAGATTTTAAACTATCCTAAATATGTTACTTAATCTTACATAAGGTAAGATTCTTCTATACCTCTCAGCTCTCCAGATTTTCACAGAATGTCCCACATTTTTGCCTCATATTTTTCATCTGTTCTTCATAAAATCTGTGATCTTCTAGCAAATCAGTGAAGATTGACTTCACTAAATAATGACAGGCATTAGGGTTTCAGACTTAATATCATTCCAAAATGCAAGCTAATGCAAAACCTGTTATTCCATCAACTTTCAAAGTTTATAAAAATGGTATTTAAAATTTGTCCCTATTTTTGGACCTTTGTCACCCCATTATTTTGGCTTTCTCCAGATTTTTTATGCTAACAGGCTGAGAGGTATGATTCTTCCTCTGATTTGTATCCTTTACTTGGACTTCGCCCTTGGCTCCAGAAACTTTTTGCAGATTTGGTAGCCATTTTGCTTTTGTACATTATGCGACTTTTATTGATTCAGTGTAGCTGCTAGAAAACACATATCCTACTGTGCACAAGTATGTAGTAGGTACATGAACTGTCCAGATATTGGAGGGACACCCATAATCTGTTCTGAAACTTTTGCTACATCCGTCCTAAAATTGGAAATTATTTTGAAAAGTTTTAAGATATTACTCTTAGCAATAAAAAAGAGTCCCTAATCTGGGGTCTCTTCCTTTTTTATTATATTGTGCATAGCTCTGAATGTGAAAGTTGAGAGGTATGACTGAGCCTTCTTCTTCTTCTTCTTCTTTCGGCTTTTCCCGGTTAGGGGTCGCCACAGCGGATCACCTGTCCGCTCATGATTAGCAGTGGAGTTTTATGACTGAGCCTCTTGTCACTAAATAAAACTACAAACATAAAATGTCTATCCTTTTAATGCAGTAAATAATCAAAATCAAAATATCATTTAATCACACGTAAAAATATAAAAGATGCATACGCTTTCCTTTGTGACAGTATTTACCTAATAGAGTATAGTACTACATTTGACAAGTCTAAATATAAACCAGAAAACATACATCTTTGAATGAAAATGTAAGCTTATGAATTTGCTTAGTGCCTTTGAAAAATGGCATAATATGTTGTAAAGTGCTTTTCTGAAAACATGTTGGGCACTATAGACCATATGAACACATTTTAACCTTTTTTGAAAATATTTCTTGCACATGTTAAATGTGGGAAACAAAACCAAACAGGGCACTACACAAACTAGCAAAAGAACCATGTCATTGCAGAAAACAAAAAAGCTTTCCAAGTATAAATATGTAAATATATTTTTTTGTTGGGGGAGTTGCCTACCTTTGTGCTTTCCAGTGTGGGTGTTATACCTTCAGTACCTACACTAATTAAAATACCATCTTCAGAGTACAGATAATGTTTGATTTTGCAGGAAAAACAAGTTATTTTGTGTATTGCTGAGTCAGTGTGACCTCAGCATTATTATATTTATATTATGCGGATGTGGAATTGGAATGTAGGGGGCCCCAGGAGGGTATGAAGGACCTGAAATTGAATCTTACTATTATTTTACTTGTAATCCTTAATTAGACATTTTTCATATTTTGATATTTAGTTTGTTGTTCGACTTTTGATTTTTTTGGTTTTGTTATTCATTTGTAAAAGGCTCGTTTATGTGACATATTCATGTATACAGTCCCCTCTTTTTAGTAATTGTTTATTAGACTGTGATCATTATACATATCTTGAATAAAGTAATGCAACAGATCTTAAGAAAGAAATACTCACTTCCTGTTAAAATGAAAAGGAATTAATAATATTTTGTTCCTATTTCTTTTGGCATCTCTGTTGAAACTGGTAATGCCTACTTGAAACTTCACAGTAAACAAATATAAATAAATATATACTTACAAAGAAAAAAGTAAATAATAATAATAATAATAAAATAAATAAATAAATACATACTTAAATATTACGCTTTTAGAATATAAAAAACTCATTATATTTTCACATATGTATTAAGTTCTGCTTATAGTACCCTTCTGCTTAGTGCAGCTCTAAATTTGCCCCTTTCATATTTTGTGTGGTTTCTCAGTTACAATTAATATTAGGGTTTGGAAGCTCTAAAGCTGGGTAGGGGATGGGAATGAATGGACATTTTCTACTCCTCTTTTCCAGGAGGGAAGCTATGGTTTTATTCTGCAATCTAGCAATGCGCCAGTGATGGGGATAATGCTGTAATTGCAGGACAAGTTGCCATAGAATTCTACAGGGGGGGATAGATTACTGACATTGTGTAAAATGATATGTTTGACATCATTAGCTCCACCAAGTTTAAGTTAGCACAAATCCCCTGTGTAGCTGTGTGATTGCTACAGAATCAAATCTTCTGACTATTCACTCTGTCCTCTTCCCCACATTGCTTGCACTCATATGGTTTCCATTATTTCTCCCCTCAAGGCGCACTGGTCCAAAGGGAAACATTGGACAGACGTCAAGGAGAGGTTAGAATAGTAGACTGAGGAGGGACTGCAGGACACAGCTGATGGTTGACAATCTCATGGGACAAAAATATATACTAGGGGTGCCTGACTCCCATCTCATAGTATTAACCATTGGAATATTTCCACTAAGCACTGCATCATAATACTGCATTGATTACCTAGACTGGTGTTTGCTTACCAAACAATGTAGCCAAAATATTTTTGGACATTGAATTTGACAGGATAATGCACCATTCAAAAATCATGCACTGTACTTATTCCAGCCCTTCAAGATCTGGGATAAGTACTTTTTTCTACTCATAATGAGTTTACTGTAATATCTGTGCACTTTTTTGTGATTTTAATAATCTAGCTAAGCTTTGCTATGGTTTGGGGGATATATGTGTCTCCCAAATATGTAACAAAATCTAGAAGATTTAGGATTTTTGCTTGGAAATGTTTACATAGATATTTTTATACCCTAAGTAGACTCCAGAGATTTTTTTCTCAGGTAGACAGCAAATGTTGGAGGTGTGATGAGGAAGAAAGAGGTAATCGGGAACATATTTTCTGTCAGTGTAATGAGTCGGCAGACTTTAAAGATTCCCTGCAGACTACTCTGTCAGGGATAATGGATGAGAAAATTGGTGTAACTAGGAAAATGATTTTTCTGAGCTATGATACAGAATCAGAATTACTTAGGCATAGTAAGGTAGTAAGTAAGGGTGGCCGCTGTGGTGCAGTGGTTAGCGTTGCTGCCTCAAAGCAAGAGGTTCTCTGGTTCAATCCTCAGCTGGGGTGCCTTCTGTGCGGAGTCTGCATGTCCTCCCTGTGGTCATGTGGGTTTCCTCTGGGTGCTCCAGTTTCCTCTCACATCCCAAAGACATGCTGTAGGTGGATTGGACACTCTAAACTGGCCCTAGGTGTGAGTGCATGCACGTGTGTGCCTTCTGTGGAAGGTTGGGCGGTGGGCTGGCAACTCGACGCTGTAAAACTCCATTGCCAATCATGAGCAGACAGGTGATCTGCTGTGGTGACCCCTAACCAGGAAAACCCGAAAGTAGAAGAAGTAAGGTAGTAAGTAAGGCCTTGCTGAGTCTAATTATGTGTCTGTCAAAAAAGCAATTACTAGAAAAAGGACATCAAAGTCTAAACCAACTGTACTAGAAGTAGTGAATATAGCAATAGAGACAAAACAACTGGAATTGGGATCTTTAAAAAAGGGTAGGAGCAAATTACATAGGTAAAAACAGGAGTTGTGAGAATAATACATACAGGGGAGGAATAAGGTTTAAAAGAAAGCAGGACTTGAATGAGCTATGTAATGTTTGACTGACAATAATTGGGTAGATTATAAGTGATGTATAATGTTTGCAACTAGGATTGTGTCAGTATGGTTTGTGACATAGAATACTTGCATCTGGGATTGTGTCAATATGGTTTGTTTTCATTTATATAAGTGTATGATTGCCTATGTCATAAGTGATAATTTAATAAAGATGTTTCTTGTTAAAAAAAAACAGATTTGCTACTGGTTTGTACTTTAGTGAGAGTGGAGAAAGAACCTAGCCATTTTTAGGCCTCTAATTAATGTAGAACTTTGAAGAGTGTCATTTTTTGTTGGCCGGTGTGTTTGCTTGAATTTGTTTTTACGAGTTGCCCATATTTGTGTGTCACTGATCCTCATGCAGCTGCATTGTAAATGCACCATACAGATACAGGCATTTTGAGACATACCTGTTTCTATATCAACTATCATCTTCAAATCCCTACTGGTTAGTGTCACTAGTGATACCTGTAGTACAGACAGCTACTCACAGTTGCATGAATATCTACACTGCACACAATAGGTCCACAAACAGTCTATCAGCTTATAGTTGCTCTGCTTTACCAAAATTAGCTTGTAGTTGTTCTATATTGCCCTAAGCAGTTGGTAGTTGCTCTGCTTGGCATATATTTAATTGTTGCTTAGCACAACTAGTTGTATTATCTACTGTGTAGCTTGATAGCTATCTCACATAACTGAATATAATACTCTGTGAAATTCTGACAAATTCTCCAAATCCCTGGACTAAAATATAAGGTCAGTCTGCGTATTTTCCCTATATTGCCATCCTCATACCACTTGGTATTCTTAGGCAGTGTAGCAATAGCCTGATGCTCACAGATAATGAACTTTTACATGGGCGTGCCTTCGTTGAAGGTTGAACGTCGAGCTGGTACCTTGGCGTTCGTGAAAATCTACTGCCAATCATTAGCGGACCAGAGTTCCGCTGTGGCGACCCCTAACCGGGAAAAGCCGAAAGACAACACTTAGTGTACTCCATTTTCTTTTTGAGAGATGCAAATGTTTAACCAACTTGGAGGCCTCATTATTACAAAGAACACAGTCTGTGAACAATACACACTTCTACATCACTCTACACCAACCCACACTAAAATGTCTTATGCAGAGGCTGTGAAAACATCAATGCTTGTCAAAGCCTCGTAGGCCCACAAAGAGTAGAATGCAGCAAAAAAAAAAAAAAAAAAAAAAAAAAAAAGCACCACATCACATTCTGGCATACTAACAACAAATAGTCATTGGGATTTAAATAATCTCAAATCCAGTACACAAGATTACTCTACACATAAAAACATTTTAGTGAATGGTGACTCCATAGTTAGACACATACACTAAGAGTCTCCTCTCACAGGCTGGACAAAGGCAGGGTGACAGCGAGTTGTCTTTCAGCTGCCAGGATCTCTGATATTCAAAGGGTACATAAGACCCTTTCACCTGGAAAATATGACATGGTGGTGGTCTGTGTGAGGGTGAATGACTTAGCACACAAAACCCTGAGGAATATGCAAAATGAGATGTTAGAATTCTCCTTGCATGTCACAAATGAAGGCAAGACTCTGGTCCTGAGCAGAATCCTTCTTTCTCCAAAAATAATGCTTAGGTACAAAAAAGATAGCTAGCTTCAACAATTGGCTAAATATTTGGTGTAATTCCAGGATATCCAGTATGTTTCAGCATGGGAAGAGGTGCTCAGTAGTCCTGCCTGCTTTGTCAAGGATGGTCTGTAGCTCTCATTCCAAAACTTCTCTATACTGGCTAAAACATTTGCTGCCCTCATAGTGCCTTTTTTAGACAGAGTCCAGCTGATGGACATCCCAACATTACTAACATATAATTTCCAAACAGGATCACATTAATGTGGTTTTGCTCAGTACTAAAAGTCTCAACAGCAAAATGCCCAGCCTTGAGGCTCCCCTGCATTTGGAGTCATACATATCTGTGTACTTGCTGAAACTTGTTTTAAATCTGCATAACCACTTCCTCCATACCTGAGCTTTGTACCTACTATGCCTTCAGACCCAATGACAACTGTAGCCATCTCCATGTTTGTTAGGGACTTATCTCTAGACAGATTCACAGAGACCCAAAAATGGGACTAATTGGCTCCAATCACTCTAATCAGAACCAACTACCAGTTTATAGCCTGTTACAGGACACCCTCTATGTCCATTGAAAATTATGTAAGGATCCTAAATGGATACTATAGATTCCCTGTAAACAAGAACTCCCATTATTTTGGGAGACTTTTACAACTTATCAGTAACCTGAAGTATCTATACCTCAAATTTAGGATATGCCCAAAAGTTCTTAGAGTTCCTAAAGAAATGATCTGATGTCATCAGTCTTCATTCATTCTTGACGAATGGGACTCAGTTCCAATCTTTGGACTCTCGAGCTAAGACTCTACCCACAATCCCCCTCTCTCCATTACCTCAGATCTCATTTGCTGCTCTGTTAGCAAGGTGCTTCAGCCATTGCTCTCAGCTAAGTCCTTTAAAATTCTTTTAAAATTCCTAATATATATATATATATATATATATATATAGTTTTTTTTCTACCTATATCTTCATTGACTTCTGTGTGAGTGTCTGACTACTCTACCCTTTTATCACTTATTATTAGCCCTCTCTGTTTTTTTTTTTACCTCTAGGGTTATTTCTTTGTACCATAGTTGGTACCTCCTTCTTTCCATTTCTAATTACCATTTTGGTATTCTTATGTACCATAGATGGCAGATTTTTCCCATCTATGCTTATCGTGTGTGTGTGAGTGTGTGCATTGCTAGTGCTTGTTTCTCATCAATGCAAAATAGCAGAAAAACAAAAAGGCATTTCTGGGTTCAAACAGTACCAAGACTGTGGAAGAAAGATGCCCAATTCTGATGGGCAGCTTTCCTGTGTTTATTGTCTAGGAGCTCCTCACCAAGATTTAAATTGTGACATCTGCCAGGCCTTTACTCATAGGGCCTTGGTCGAGCATCATAATAAGCTCATTTTAAAGGACTTACTGAACCTCTTTCAGTGAAGCTTTGTCCAAGCCTGACTCTTCTAAAACTGACTCTGCCAAAAAAAAGAGACACTTAGTGCCTGCATATCCCACAGCACCGGTGGCCCCAAAACATAAGACTCTGGTTCCGACTACCTCATCAGAACTGAAAGCTAAGGTACCGAAACTGCAAGTTCAAGATACCTTGGCACTGATTGCTACTACTATGGTGCACCAGCATTGGCACCAGCGTCTTTGATTTCTGGTCGGATGCTGACCTCTCCTATGGCATCTCAGCAGGCTTTACCCCCCCCTCAGGTCCGATACCAGAACAGGTTTTTCCCAAGACAAGGTATTTACCTTCCATAGACCCCTTTGTGGGCCAATTGCCCAGACCATTCCTGGAACTAATAAATTTCCCTTCAGGTTTTTCAGTTCAATCCTCCAAGAGTCTCTTCAAGGTAGACATCGTAAAAATTGGTGGATCAGATGTTGGTGGCAAGAATTATCCCTGCCCCTTCTCAAGCCCCTCTCCCTTCTGCAGTTGGGGTATCTTCTCCAAGGACTCCTACTCTGTCTCCACCTCTGACTTCCTCCAGAGCTTTGTAGCCCAGCACTTCGACCCTCCTGGTGCCAGCTGCCTCAGTGCCATTAGACATCCTTTCCTCGGCACAGAACTTGGCTCTGACTTCTGTGGTTCCCTCCTTGGAACCGATAGATTCTTGGGGCCCAGACTCAGCTGCTGGTTCTGAGGGTCTTGGATTGGCTCCTGTTTTTTATGCAGAGCTGACCTTGGCTCTTGGGACTTCATTGGTTGCGGGTTCTTCCACGGCTCCTAACTCGGAGGATGGGCTCTCAGAGCAGGATGTGACCTCGGTTACGAGGTGGTCTTTCTTGGTTCTGGGCTCCCACTCCTCTTCAGGGGGCCCTGCCTTCCAGGTTATGGAGAACTTTAGCCACTGCAGGCTCTCAGCTGGTTCCTCCTGCATTGGAGTGTCACATTACCATAGCTTCTGGTCCAGAGCTGACACTAATTTTCATGACAGGAGAGCGAGCACCAATGCTTCAAGTTAGCCCTGCACAGGGCCTCTCTTCTTCAGAGTCTTCCTCAGGGATCCCCGCTGAGGAACACCCCCCGCAAGAAGACATGCAGAAGGAAGCATATAGATTCCCTGGAAGAATCTGTCACCAAGGTCACAGATTTCGATGAAGGGGAAGGTTCCCCTCGGTCACCTCCTGAAGATGTCTCCCTTGAAGACATCCTGGAGATCCTCAAGCAGAGGGTAAATGGAAGCCCCAAGACCTGACCTCAGAGGAATCCATGTACTTGCAAGCGTTCACTGCTCAACCATCTACTGCCTGGGTGATCCCACCCACTGATGATCTTATTAACCTGATTGCTCAGTAGGCTTAGAAGGCTCCTGACTCCATAGAGCCTATTCCCTGGAGACCAGACAAAATCTTATCACCTCCTGAAGACCACCAATATTGGGCCAAGAGTTTAGCAGTAGATGCCATGGTGGTGGCGGCTGCCACCAAGAAAGAATTCACCGATGAGAGTTCTACTGTCCATACTCCTAACCAGGAGTCTAGGACAATGGACAGATTTGAAAAGCGGGTCTACTCTTCATCGACTGTTGCACTTCATGGCACATTTTACAAGACTCCAGAGAGACCTGATTGAGGAATTATCAGATACTGTCATGGGAGCAGTGTCCGACAAGGTGCAGGACAAGGTCACCTCTCAGCTAGCCACCCTGGAGTCTATTTCAAACTCATCCATGTGGCCCATTACACACACAGCCAAAGGCACGACCAGAGCAGCGGGTTCCGGTGTTGCCATAAGGCACCATGCCTGGATGCACTTGTGTGAATTTGCAGAGCCCTTCAAGTCTTCCTTTGTCAATGTGCCTTTTGACAGATCATCTTTGTTCGGCCCCAAGGTGAAGGATACACTAGCCAGGTGTGAGAAAGATGGAAAGACCCTATCTGCTGTGAGACTTTGTTTTTCTACTCTTCAGCAATCCTACTCCAGGAATCAGAGGAGTGGAAAGATGTGGTTCAAAAAGCCCCAGAGGCCTTTCCAGGACATACATGGAGGCGGCTTTCCTGGGGGCAGAGGGGGGAGTGCAGATGGAAGACGCCGACCATGAGGCAGAGGTGGCCTGCAAAACCAGGGTTCCAGAGACTCTTTCTCTGGACAGCCCTACCAGCACTCCTGAAAGGAGGCCTGATTGCTTACCTCTAGAAGCAGTTGGGGGAAGACTCTCACTGCACTCAACAGCCTGGCGACAAATAACCTCCAATACTTGCGTGCAGAGAATTATTTCCAGAGGCTATCACATCCCCTTCATCCTTTTCCTGAGATCACTGAGAAAAATCCCCGATGTTCCTCTCAATCAGAAGGATCAAGCTGTCATAGAAGTTCAAAAGCTGCTAGAAAAAAAAGAATAATCCAAGAAGTCCTGCCAGACCAGATAGGATCTGGATTTTGCTCCAGGTTCTTTTTAGTGCCAAAGAAGATTGGGGATTAGAGGTCGATATTGGACCTCAGCTTTCTGAACAAATTTGTTCAGCAGACAAAATTCCAGATAGTCACTGTTCAGTCTCTAATCCCCTTTTCAGGGGAAAATGATTGGATGTGCTCTATAGACCTTCAAGATGCGTATTATCACATAAAGATGGACAAACACTCAAGAAGGTATCTCCACTTTCAGCTAGTGGCTAGCCATTTAGTCATTATCAGTTCAGAGTGATGCCCTTTGTTCTCACCACAGCCCCCAGAGTGTTCACCAAATGCATGGCAGCAGTCACGGCTCACTTGAGACTACATGGATTCTGGGTGTTTCCTTATCTAGACGACTATCTCCTCACCACCCCTACCAGGCATCTACTACTTCAAGACACAGACTTCTTCATGCACTTGTTCAGTGCTCTGGGCATAACAGTCAACAAAGAGAAGTCACAGCTATCTCCCACTTAGGACCTAGAATTCATAGAAGCCCACCTCAACACAGTTTCTTGTATAGCTTCTCTACCCTTAGACAAGCTTCAAAAGATAAGGTCTCAAGTACAGCTCATTTTAGTAAAAAACAGAGTGCCCACTCTACTTGTCCTTCAAGCCCTAGGATCTATGGCAACAGCCATCACCCTGGTTCCCTTGGTGAGATTTCACGAGGATACTTCAAGTGGTTTCTGGCCTCCCAATGGTCCATCTTATCTCATCCGATGACTCACCCGATCTTAGTAGCAAGATGCTACAAAAAAGATCGATCCTTGTGGATGCAGTCAGAAGAAATCCTAATGGGCCATCCATTTGTTTCCCCATAACCCAAGGCCATAGTGACCACAGACGCCTCCCAGATGGGGGGGCATTATCTGGGAAAAACAGTCCAAGACACTTGGTCTTCACAAGAGGCCAACTTGCACATCAATGTCCTGGATATGAGAGCAGTGCTCCTAGCATTGCAAACCTTTCAATCTGCTCTTCCTCTAGGAACAGTTGCGATCCAGTTAGATGACAAGTCAGTGGTTTGGTACATCAACAAACAGGGTGGAACCAAATCCTACAATTCAAACTGCAACACGTAAAAAACAACTACTCCAAATGGTTAAAGCCAATCCGCAGACAGAAGAACCTGTATTCAACCAGTACGAATTTATTGCATAAAATATCCACAAGTAAAGCAAGTTAAAATGGAGACAATAAAAATAGGATATATGCCCTTTCATTACAAACCAGAATTTAAAAGGAACTTCATCAGATATAATAAAATCATTCATTCATCTTTTTAAATAACCCATATAGTTAATTAATCAAAGCAAAATCTTTGGCAAAGCACCACGGCTTGACTACTTTTAGCTATAAAAACTGTTTGCTATAAAAACTTCAACAAGGTGAGCACTTAGTTAAAAATCAGCTTTAATATGGAGGCACAGGAAAGAAAGAAACGATGAGTGCTTTCAGCTGTATTAGCCTTCATCAATGCTATTAAGGCATGTTTTACACTTGATTCTTGCTTGTTAAATAATGCTAGCTAATTCCTTTTGAGATTGATGTCATTAGTCCTATTATTATAAATTTATGAGAACATTTGATGGATTATAGTTTTGTAGATTAATTATGAATATTGATTGAAGTTATAACTCTATTTTTAATTACGTTTTATAACGAACATTTTTAGCTTTGCACTCCATTGCGGAAGCTATTGCTTCAGATTTATTAGGGTTTTGATTATACTAAGATAGCACATAACCTGTCTGAAGGTTTTATTTTTTGTATCCTTTAACTATGTTCTTTGCACTAAGGAGCCTGGTGTTCGACCATTACTGAGTGATTGGTCATTTGTACTGGTTAACAATTTATAATTGGCAACTTTTCATATGAAAGACCAATATGGGCTTCCTTTGGAAGATCTAATTTTGCATATGTTATGACAACTGAATATATTAGTGCTACTGTCTTAACTCCACCCTATATGAGCCATTGGTACACTGGCTCTAATGTAATTTATGATTGGATAATTCGGCAATGAACGTTTAAGCTAGTAGGAAGTGTTTTGTCACTGATGTTGCTAGTCCCATTGCTATAAATTTATTGAAAGGTCAGAATATACTCAATAGTTTATAGTTTTTTAGATCAATTATAAACATTGAATGAAGTTATAACTTTGTCTTCAATTACGTTTCATAAAATATACATTTTTAGCTTTGCGCTTCATCGCGGAAGCTATTGTTTCATGGTTATTAGAGTTTTGATTTCATTGAGATAGCACATAACCTGTTTGAAGGTTTTATTTTTTGTATTTTGTAATTCTTTAACTATGTTCTTTGCACTGGGGAGCCTATGTTGAAGAAATACCGAGTGATTGGTTATTTGCATTGGTTAACAATTTTTAATTGGTAGCTCTTTATTCGAAAGACCAATAACGAACTTCCTTTGGATGATCTATTTTGCATATGTGATGAAAACTGAATACATTATTGTTGCTGCCTTAATTCCACCCTATATGAGCCATTGGTACATTGTTTTTAACGGATTTTATGATTGGATAATTCAGTAATGAATGTTTAAGCTAGTGGGAAATGTTTTCTGTTAGTTAGATTGGTTTATGAAATTAATATGATTGGACGTTTTTCATTTTTAAGTGGTTTTAGATGAACGCATGTTTACAATCTGAAGAAGACTAATACAGCCAAAAGCACTCATCGTTTCTTTTTTTCCCTGTGCCTCCATATTAAAGCTGATTTTTAGTGTAAGTGCTCATCTCATTGAAGTTTTTATAGCAAATAGTTTTTATAGCTAAAAGTAGTCAAGCCGTGGTGCTTTGCTGAAGATTTTGTTTTGTTTTGTCGTTTGTTCCTCGGCAGCTTTAGCAGTGTTGACAGAGGTTTACGTCACTTTCTCATCGGTAAGCACACTCCCAAACTTACCAGTGATAGACTACTATAACCTACACACCCCAGCACATAAAGACATCATCAAATAATACAAGCACATAAGACCTTCTACAAAGATATTAAGTGCCAAAATCATCTTTTAAGAGCTTTTAATTTTAAAATACTTTTAATTGACAAGGTCTCATTTAGACCAGGCCAATACTTTGCATTAAGGCGTAGTTGTCAAGCAAGTTCAGCTTTTTCTAATAATAGTGGCCAGGCCCCCTCTCTTTTTTGGTACTTGCAAGGAGTCTAAAATAATGAATCTAAACTCATGTTCAGGGTTATAATTAATATGTTATGTCCCTTAAATGTCCCCTATTCTATTTTTCAAATTGCGTTCAGTTTTGCTCACGTAAAAACATGGGCATTGAGAACATATTGCACAATAAACAACCTTTTCTGAGTTACAACAGAACCTACCATAGATTTAACTTTTAAACCATTTATAATGATTTCACTAACTTCTAAGCTATAGGAACAAAATATACAACTCACACACTTATACATATATCCTATCTCTCTCTGTTCAAATTGATTTTCAAAAATATTTTTAAAATTTCATCACTTTTTATATACAAAAGTGTTTTTTTTTTCCCAACATAATTCCTAGCCTCTTTATCACTACTTAAAAGGCCCCAGTTCTTGGACAAAATATCTTTACTAATGTGGCGATTAATAGTAAAATTGTAATAAAAGAAGATCGAAAACATTCAGTTTTCTAATTATTCTGTACCAATTGGCTACCATTACTTTCCATAGGATCACTAAAAGAGGTGAATGATTCTATAAACTAATCAGTACTTTGTTATTACATATTTAATGAATGGGTTTGATACGTAAAATTGGTTGAAAATGCCCTATTGATCTTTTTTCAATAACCTCACTCATGATGTCCTCAACTAAATACAAGGGGTACCCCCCGTTTAAGGAACATACCTTTTAGGTTGTCACATTCTTCCAAAAAAAGTTTCCCATAAGGTCACCATACAGGCCGCTCTAACAAATTGGCCCTTAATTACAGAATTTTTTTTGTGTAAAAGGACGGTTGCTGTCAAAATGTAAGAAACTATTTGAATAGGTCTTCTATTCGAGGTTTCTTTCCTTAATAAAATATCCAAATATGGAATTTTATCCTCACTGACAGTATAAATACATCTCAAAAATGTAGTTGTCTCATTAAGGTATTTTAAAAAGTTCTCAACTTGTATTCTTGGTCCTTTCCACAGGACGAAAATATCATCCAAAAAGCAGGTGTAAGTATGACAAAAGGAGAACAGGGAATTAACCAAAAATCTTCTTTTCCATTCTATCGTAATAATGTTTGCATACAAACCTCCACAAGAGGACCCCATAGCAACACCCTCAACTTGAAGGTAGAACTCATTTCCAAACAAAATAAAATTACTTTTCAGGACCATATCTAATAATTGTTCATACATATTGATCTGCTCCTATGTATCCCTTTGATACTAAGGTAGTCACAGAACCATTGTTCACCTAATTTGTGAGGTATAACTGTGTAAAGGACTTTAACATCCACCATAATAAATAAAACATTTTTATCAAATTCTACACTATCCATTCTCTTAAGAAAATCCCATGAATCAATACATAAATAAGGTTCTTCCAATACACATCGTTTTAGTTTCATAGCCAAATATGTAACCAAAGGATGGGTAATCAAACCTCTTGCATCCAGAATTGTATGCATGGGGGATTGGTACACATCCTTATGTATCATAGGCCCCCCAAAAAATATCAGGGGTCACTGGGTAGATGACCATCAAATAATTGAGTTAATCAATATTGATAAGCCCATCAATAAAAAGATCTTGCAAAAAAACCCTTATTCCTCCTATAAGTTCCATTCAATTCATTAAGTGAACTTCTATCATATGTTCTACTAGTTAAAATCTTTTTCATTTTAGACCCATAATCAGCTTGATTCATTGTGACCAAACCTCCCCCTTTGTCTGGTTTCATTATCCTCAGCCCTGTTGCTTTTTTGATAAAGTCAAGTTCCATCATTTCCTCTTTTCTCAAATTGTTTCTATTCTTCCCTTTTCCTTAGGAACATAGAGCTCTAATATCGAGCTCACAGACTCTCTCAAATAATTCCGGGGTTGGGTGTAGAGGGGGGTTATATGTACTCGAGACCCTAAATGGATCGGTTACCATACCAACATCATGAAGTATCACATTAAAATTCAACTTTCTTACATATTGTTCTAAATCCATAAGGGCATGTACAAGGTTAGCCAGTCTACTTGATATAAAATGTAAACCTTTTGAAAACAAATCACAAATACTAGAATTAACGGGAAAAGAAGAAAAATTATAAACTTTAAAGTCATTTAAATTGTTTGACTCTGTTTTAACTGGGGGTAACATAAAGTCATATTCATCTTCTGCTGGCTGACTAGCCACTGACAGTACATCTATTTCCTCCCCCTCCATGCTCCTCTGCTGTTCCCTCTGTTCAAACTGGGTGCTCCCCTCCCTAGGGGGTTTGGAATGAAAGCGTTTATATCCTATTTTTATTGTCTCCATTTTAAACTGCATTACTTGTGGATATTTTCTGCAATAAATTCGTACTGGTCGAATACAAGTTCTTCTGTCTGCGGATTGGCTTTAACCGTTTGGAGTAGTTGAAACCAAATCCTACCCTCTTTGCCGGGAAGCTCTCAGAGTGTGGCAGTGGGCAATATCTTCCAACCACTTTCTTGTGGCAACACATATCCTGGGGAGTTCCAACGTGATAGCAGACAAGCTGAGCAGACACATTCTACTACCTCATGAGTGGTCTCTCAGTTCCAAAGTGGCAAAGGAAATCTTTTGCCTATGGGGCCAGCCTTGCTGCGATCTCTCTGCCTCCCCAACCAACAACAAGTGCAGCAGCTACTTTGCCCTAATCCCTCCTCAGGGGGAGTCCCTGAGAGATGATCTCCTTCTCATTTGGCCCTCAGGTCTTCTTTATGCCTTTCCCCCATTTCCACTCATACCCCTTTTCCTAAAGAAAGCACAAAGGTTGCAAAGCAAAGTGATTTTCATTTCCCCCTTCTGGCCCAGGCAAATTTGGTTCCCCTTTCTTTGGTCTCACTTGATTCACCATCCATGGATTCTGAACCCAGTCCCAGACCTGCTGTCTCACCCGCAGGGATTGGTGCATCCCCGTCTACACTCTCTCAAGCTCACAGCTTGATTCCTCCAATTCCGTTAGTCACCAGGCAGAATAATATACCTTCCTCCATGCAAAAAACTTCTTCTGGCTTCCCATAGAGCTTCCACCAGGAAACTCCCTTCCAGTAAATGGAAGAGATTTTCAATTTGGGCTTCTGAAAACAATGTAGACCCCTTTTCTGCACCTGTTGAAAAAGTTTTGGAATTTTTAGCCACCCTTTTTGATCAATGAGCTTCTGCTTCCACCATTAGAGTTTAGTTAGCAGCCACTTCTAATTTTCACAATGGATATGACGGCCATTCTTTAATTTCCTATTGCCTATGCAAGGTCTTTCTCAAAGGTGCCTTACATCTAAAACCTCCATTTAAAGATCCCTTAGCCCCTTGGGATCTAACCTTGGTTTTGTAATCTTTAGTACTACCTCCCTTTAATTTGATACAACTCAACTCTACCCCACCTGATATCCCTAACTTAGAAATTTCAGTAGCACGCCTAGAGTTAAATAACTATTCCATTATCTTTATTGCAATCTACCTGCCCCCTGCTAAAAACCTCCAATATATTGAAAACATCCTTGAATGGGCCTCTACAAACTTCAGCCACGAAACTATAATACTTGGAGATTTCAACCTTGACTGGACCACCTGATCTTCCAATCCCCCAACAAATTTTGATAACCTTTATAATTTCTGTCAAAGAATTAACCACCGCACACGCATCAACAAACAAACTATGAAACAATCCATTCTTGACTGGATTTTAACTAACAAGTCCAATATTACATATGACGCTGGGTGTCTCCCAGACACACTAAGTAATCATTTCCTTACCTACTTAATTAGAAAGCATTTGTACAATTCCTCTAATATTTCATTTCACTATATTTGCAATAAAAAACATTTTTCTCCATCAATATTTAACTCACAACTTCTACAATATGATTGGACACCTCTGAAAACTCTTCCACTTGACAGTGCAGTTCAGTATTCCAATACTTCTTTCCTACAAATACTTAATGATCTAGCCCCAATTAGAAAAATTTGCACCAAATCCAAATGGCTTCCCTGGCTGTCAAAAGACACAATTCATCTACTAAAAAAAAGAGCTAGAGCCTGGTCTCTCTATTAGAGTAGTAAAAGTAAAGAGAATCACAGTACCTATCAGCAACTTAGGAATCAAACTAAAAAAAAACTAATTAAAAAGGACAAAGGAACCTACTTCCAAGCAAATCAGCTAAAATACCAGAATAATCCCAAAAGAGTCTGGCAAACAATTAATGTGCTTCTCAACCCAGGGAAACCCATTACCCCAGCCCCAATTCTGACCAAACAAAATGAGTGTATTGCCACATAATTTAACTCCCACTTTATTAACTCAATAACCTCTCTACTCAACAAAACCCCTAATACACCTCTGACCATACCTCAAACTCTTAACAGCAATTCTACCATTCTCCATCTCAAACCAATCCAAACAAGCTATGTTAAAACTCTTCTTTCCAAATTAAAACCTTGCACATTAGCTGCTGACCTGCTACCTAGTGACTTTCTACAATTAGCTGCTACTGCCATAGCTTACCCTATATCTATTCTCATCAATCGCTCTATCTCTGAACAGTATGTATCACTTCTCTGGATAATATCTTACATAATACCCTTACATAAAGGTGGTCCCTCTACTAGCATATCCAAGTATAGACCCATAGTCATTCTGTCTCCACTTGCCAAAATCCAAAAAACATTTCCTGTCAAATAATCTAATATCTAATATGCAACATGGCTTCCGGCCCAGGCATAGTACCAGTACAGCACGAATCAGCTTTACTGATACTGTAAATCAAATTAAAAACAAAAAACAACTAGTCTCTGCTACCTTCCTAGACATCTCAAAATCATTTGACACTGTATCACATCAAATACTTCTTAACAAACTAGCTTACTACCATTCCAGCTCTGAAGCCCTAAAATGATTTCATAGCTACCTGTCTGACAGAAAACAAGCTACTTTATGGGATAATAAACTCTCCTCCCAGCTCCCTATAAGTGTTGGAGTCCCACAAAGTTCAATCCTCGGCCTACTTCTATTCACAATTTTTACTAATGACCTTAACACCGCATATAACAGACTCTTTGGGGATTATTCTGGTATTTTAGCTGATTTGCTTGGAAGTAGGATCTTTTGTCCTTTTTAATTCGATTGTACAATATGCTGATGACGCTTCCTTAATTTGTTCTGCCTCTACTATCAAAGAACTCCAAGAAAAAACTTAAGTAGCCCTCCACAATATTGAAAATTACCTAACACTCCATCAACTTAGACTTAACCCAAAAAAACAAGCTTCTGGTCTTCCATCATACCCCAACATCTAATAAGCTACTTACTATCTATATTTCCTCTTCCAATGGCAATATAATAGAGCCCATTGAACATACAAAACTTCACAGTGTCACAAATGATAGTTGACTTAAGTCTGACAAACACCTTACTTTAACTATTAAAAAGGTTTATATCACACTGAGTTCATTCTATAGGATTAAAACATATCTCACTGACCATCCCAGCCTAGCAACAGCTCGAACCCATCTATTATCTTCCCTTCAATACTGCTCTCAAATATTATTTATTTATTTATTATGTATTTGCTTTTGTTAACCAGGAAAGTCCACTGGGCTGAAATGAGCCCATTTTCAGTGGAGGCCTGGGGAGAAAAGCTCCAAAAAATATACATAATTAAGAGATTATTTAGAGAGCTAATAACAGCATTTAACAATATACAAGAGTAATAACAGCATTTAACAATATATAATAGAATAATATAGGAGTCAGAAGTGACACAGTAACATAGACAATGTATAGCAACATTTATAGAAGACTCGGGTGCTTGGCAGGTATTCAATAGATCAGACAGATAATGATAATCTACACTTACACAATTTTTACACACCATGTGAGGCAGGGTGTGGCACACTCTGCTGTGATTAAGGGTGAGTGCACAATAGGGAGAGTGAAGAAGAGTGTGGGTATCTGAGAGATGAGTCAGGTTAGTAATCAGGTGACTTAGGAATTGGGGATGGTGCAAGAGCATAGCCAATGAGAGGAGAGATGTTGGTAGAGTGATTTTTTTGAATGACGGGGCATATTCGCAAATCTGACCTAAATAGACTTGAATCTTGCTATAACAAAATTGCCAAATTTGCTACTAATCAGTCTCAAAGATCTCACCATTGTACTGCCCTTCTTCAGCTAAATTGGCTAGAATTGCTTCATCGTTTTACCCTGAATTAGCTACTAACCACTCATATTGTCCTATACAAACCTGACAACAACCCCCCAGGACTATCTGATCTTGTCAACCCTATAGTAACCTAACATCCTTTAGGTCTGCTGATAAAATATTGTTAAAGGTTAATAAAGCCCAAAACTCTTATGGCATCTCCTTGTACTCCCATATCATTGCAATAGAACTCTCTACCACAGCATATTCTGTCCATCAATGATACACATACATTTAAACACACCCTAAAGGAATACTTCTCTAAACATAGGCTTTGCTCCTGTTCTCACCCAGGCTAAATACTAAATGTCAAACTTCTTTCTTTACACCACCCTTTCTTAATATCTCTTAGATTCATAGGTTCATAGGTAGGTACTAGGTTATCTGCCCGAAGGCATTTATAAGCCTAGCTAGAATGTGTTGGCTTTCGCCACCCCCTTAGATTAGTTCCCTGTGCCTCTGTCCAGCAGAGCCATTGAAGTGATCCCCGGGGTAAACTTTCTGTTTCCCATCTGCTCGTCAAGGTTTCTCTTGAAGAGTGTTAGCGAGGAGCTCTGCCTGATGAAGATTGGAATCTTGTTCCAAAGCATGGGAAGTCTCTGGGACAGGAATCTATCCCTCCAGCGCATCCTATTTATTGTTGTGGTGAGGTTTAGATCCCTAGAACGTGTAGCTCGAGGGGATATGGTTTTCTTTAGGTGAAGCATGTCCATCAATTCTGGGTTGGCCATGGCCTTGTATGTCAGGCAGAGATCACCTCTGAGTAGGCAATATGCAACCGAGTACAGCTGGAGTTTTTTTAGTTGAGCTGTATAGAGCATCTGTTTGAGACCGGTGATCCTCTTGGTGAGGTACTTCTGTGGTCTTTCCAGCTGTTGCAGGTGTCTTGTAATGTACATCCCAAATGGGGCATTGTACTCTATGATGGGTCTGATGAGTGAGTAGAGGGGCACAATGACCTCTTTTTATCTGGATGCAAACCCTTTTGTGATTAGGTGGGCCACATAGAAGGATTTTCTAACCACTTTGGCAATGTGATTATCAAAGGAGAGATTACTGTCTACTTCGGTCCCCAGATTCCTTATTACGTCTTCTGTATTTAGGGGACTACCACCTATGTGGTAGTTTGTGGGCACTTTGTTTTTTCCAAAGGGGATGACTATGCACTTTTTGTCATTTAGCTTGAGGCCATGGTTTTGACACCAGGTATCTGTCTCAGTGAGACCCTTTTAGAGGATGTCTGCGTCAGCCAGAGAGTCAATTATAGCCCTTAGTTTGCAGTCGTCTGCGAACTTGGTCAGCCATAGTCCTCCTGTGCTTGCCTGTACCTCTGAGAAGTATATGCCGAACAGGAGGGGTCCTAGGACTGAGCCCTGGGGAACACCACTTGTAACTGGTTTAGAGTCAGACCTAGCTCCCACAACTCTTACCATGTGGGTTCTGTCCATGAGCCAGTTGGCAACCCATCTTGTGACGTAGGGGTTTATGTTCAGGCTGGTGAGCTTGTCTATAATACCAAAATGGGGAATGGTGTCAAAAGCCTTTGTGAGGTCTAGGTAGGCTGTGTGGACCACCTTTCCCTCATCTATAGCCTTGGTAACTGTCTCAAAGAAGTCCACCAGGTTTAGGAGGCATGATCTGCCCTTAACAAAGCTGAACTGGTTAGGGTCCAGTGTTTGGAGGTTCCCAATGTCTCTGTTAATGAGATCCATGATGATGCGCTCTATAGCCTTGCAGACCAAGCAAGTCAGGCTTATAGGGCGATAGTTCCCGGAGTCTGTTGTGGCTCCACCTTTGTGGAGCAGAATAACCATTGCTGTGTGCCACTCTATGGGCATGTAGCCTGTGGAGAGGCTGAGTTTGAACAGTGTGTTTAGGTGAGGGGTTAGTTCATCTTTGAGCTCATGTAGGACGCAGCCTGGGACACCGTCTGGTCCCATTGATGCTGTGTTTTTGGCTTTGGAGAGGACTGTTTTAAACTGAGTGTCTGTGATTTCAGGGGCACAACATTCTTCTGGTATGGTTATGGGCCCTTTTGGGGGTGAGAGGGGGGATGAAGTTTGCACTGAACCTGTCTGCCAGGATGTTGGCAACATCGGTCGGTTCAGTGTATTTTGTGCCATTCTGCACTAACTCCGAGCAGATCTGAGAATTGCCACTTAGATTCTTGACATAGCTAAAGAATGCCTTGTGGTTATCTTTGGAGTCCTTGGTAATTTTTCTTTCAAAGCTAGCCTTGGATGATTTTATGAGGGATCGTAGTTTCTTGCTGATACTGATCAGGGATGTCTTCTCTCTTGGGATTTACTCTTTTCTGTACTAGTTTTCCTCCTTCTATTGTATAGCTTGTTTATGGCAGGGGTCCACCAGACTGGTTTCCTTTTCTTGGAGGAGTGAGTCTTGGTTTTGCTTCGGATCGCATGATCCATGCATTTTTGTAGGTGCCCATAGAGTGCATTAGTAAAGGATTTTTCAGCTTGGGCAGCGTTATCCTTTAGCATGGGGGCTTTGAAACTTTCCACCTTGGTCTTAAGTAACGTGGTTTGCTTTTGAAAAGTTTTTCACAGTGGTTTCCTTGACCGGGGGTGGGGGCAGAATGCAGAATGTGGATATCCAGAGTGATTCGTTTATGGTTAGATCTAACCAGCGAGAGGTTGACTTCCGGTGTGGAATACCAGTCGCCCATGTTGCTGATGACCAGGTTCAATATGTTGTCACCTCTGACAACTTGGGGCATTTGAGTTTATAAATTCTAGGAAATGTTTGGCAAGGGAGTTAGTACTTGAGTAGTTCTCCCAGTTAATGTTTGGGTAGTTGAAATCACCTAATATCAGGGTGTTTGGTAGGACCTTTATGTTTCCTAGTGTTTCCAGAAATGTGGAATGGGGGTCCTGGGACATGGTGGGTGATCTGTAGCAAGCTACAATTTGAATTGCAGTTTTGCCCATTGTTAGTTGCACGTGGATGATCTCTGAAGCATCGTGCTGTGCCACTAACCTGGAGGTGTGGGTATCCTTGATGAATATGGATACGCCACTGCCTTTTGTCTTTCGGTCCGGGTTTTGTGGCTGAAATGTATGGTATGTGTTGTAGCCTGGTAGTGCTGGGGTGCTCTCTGGAGCCTTAAACCATGTTTCTCTTACTGCACATATATAGATTTTCTCCATACTGAGGAGTGCCTCGAGAGCGTGCATTTTGAGGTTTAGACTTCTAGCATTGAGTAGCATTACCCTCAGTTTTTTATTACTTGTGCTGTTTACGGTGGTGGGTTTGTCTTTTGAGCCTTGCCTAAAAAGGCACTATGGGGGTGGCAAGAGCCTTGGCCACTGTTCGAAAGCCTAAGGGTGACAGGCACAAGACATCTCTAGTGAAGCAGCATGGCTTGTCGAGCATGTCTTCCCAGGTGAACAGACACTGGATCCCCTTTGAATGACACCAGAAGCTTAGCCAATTGTTGAAATTGATATTTTTTCTTTATACAGTGGTATAATTCTTGGTGAGAGCAGGATGCTACTCAGGGTCAGGGTCATACCGGCCTGGGCTACGTGATCAGAGAGCTCTTCCATGTCTCTTTTCATGTAGTCCAGGGAGGTACAGCTCAGGTCATTCACACCAACATGGACAATGACAGAGTCATATTTGTACTTGTTCTGGAGTGACCTGAGTGCTTGTGTTATGTGGTGGATCCTGGCACCCGGCAGGCAGCTAACAGTAACCTTCTCCTTGTTCAGCCTAATGAGTGGGACGTCAGTGTGCCTGACCATAGAGTCACCTATTACTAGTGTGTTGGGTATGTTATTTTGCCTTAGGGCTGTGATTGCGTAGCACACTGGTTTTGTAAAGTATGTGTTTCATGGTTTGTGTTGGGGGTTGGAGGTTACTTGGATGTCTGCTTTGGAGGTCTCCGTTGCTTTTGCAGATTTTTATTTAGAGCCTCCGAGTATGTTTTCATGTATTTATGTGTGTTTTTTGCCAGTGCTGGTTTCATAGGTCTATGTGAGACTGGTGGTGTGATGCAAGCAATTCTCTTCTCCTCTTGACTGTCTAATCCAGTCTTGGGTTGAGAGAGCTTAGCCTCCAGTTTGGCTGTATAATTGCATCTCTCGCATGTATTAGTGTTTGGTGGTAGGAGGAGAGGGTTGTTTATGTACATGAGGCAGTTGTAACATTGCTTCAAAATGCCCAGATTCACCAGTTGGACTGGAGAGTACACCTGAAACTGCCCTTTGGACATGCCTGGATAGGTACAGTGAACTGTTTTACTGATTGGCTGGTGAGGTCGAATAGAGAGCCTTGTCCTTCTCTACAGTATAGGATGGTCTAGTGCTAAGGTTTATTAGTGCTTGCTATGAGTTTTGAGCAAGTGCCGGGATGAGAAGTGAATGGCTTGTGTGCTTAAGTTGAAGGTTTGTCTAGTTCCAATGGAAAAATTGAAGAGTAGATTTTGTGGAGCCAGGAATAGTTATACCCTAGCTAATCGGTGCTGCCCAGCAAGCAAAACCGTGCAAATGCGGTTTTTATAGCAGGGAAATGAAAGAGATAGAAATTAGCCCAAAATGGCCAAGAAACTACTAATTTCTGGGCTGAAACCACTCCTCCAGGGACAGATAGGCTGCTCAAAGCTCCCCTCTCTCATAGGTGAACAGAGAAACTTCCTTCTATCCATGTATGGTATGGGCAAACACAGAAACTTGTAACACAGCCCTGAATTCAGCACTAACCTGAAAACTGGACTATACTGGCTTAGAAAGGTGGGAAACAAGTATTTTTTTTTTCCGAAAATAAAGCAGATACAATCAAAAAAACACTTTAAATGCACAGAAATGGCTATCACACTTGAGTGTGTAGCCTACAACAGTTAAGCAGGTAATTTAAACATAAAAACAACTTTGTTAAAGTGCAGGCAGTAAAATAAGTACAATATGTAGCTGAGACAAGCTTATTAAATAAAAGAAACTCTAAAAAATCGAAGTTTTAGGTGGAATTAACTAAAGACAGAAAGAAAATACAGAAAAATGATACTTAATCACTACAAAGTCTCTCTTTTGTCTCTCTGCTGCTGTAGAACTCTGCAGGGCACTAGGCAGGAGCTTGCTGAGCTGTATACAAGCGCAAAAACCTCAAAAAATGCGGTTTTTAAAGCAGGGAAATGAATGAGAGAGAAATTAGCCCAAAATGGCCAATAAACTACTAATTTCTGGGCTGAAACCACTCCTCCAGGGACAGATAGGCTGCTCAAAACTCCCCTCTCTCACAGGTGAACAGAGAAACTTCCTTCTATCCAAGTTAGGTATGGGCAAACACAGAAACTTGTAACACAAACCTGAATTCAGCACTAACCTGAAAACTGGAGTATACTAGCTTAGAAAGGCGGGAAACAAGTATATATATATATATATATATATATATATATATATATTGTTTTTTTTCAGAAAATAAAGCAGATACAATCAAAAAAACACTTTAAATGCACAGAAATGGCTATCACACTTGAGTGTGTAGCCTACAACAGTTAAACACGTAATTTAAACACAAAAACGACTTTGTTAAGGTGCAGGCAATAAAATAAGTACAATATGTAGCTGAGACAAGCTTTTTAAATCACAGAAACTCTAAAAAAATTGGCGGTTTAGGTGGAATTAGCTAAAGGCAGCAAGAAATTGCAGAAAAATTATACGTAATCACTCCAAAGTCTCAATTTTGTCTCTCTGCTGCTGTAGAACTCTGCAGGGCACTAGGCAGGAGCTTGCTGAGCTGTATACAAGCGCAAAAACCTCACAAATGCGTTTTTCATAGCAGGGAAATGAAAGAGATAGAAATTAGCCCAAAATGGCCAATAAACTACTAATTTCTGGGCTGAAAACACTCCTCTAGGGACAGATAGGCTGCTCAAAGCTCCCCTCTCTCACAGGTGAACAGAGAAACATCCTTCCATCCAAGTAAGGTATTGGCAAACACAGAAACTTGTAACACAGCCCTGAATTCAGCAGTAACCTGAAAACTGGACTATACTAGCTTAGAAAGGCAGGAAACAAGTATTTTTTTTTTGTTTTTTTGCTTTTCTTTCAGAAAATAAAGCAGATACAATCAATAAAACACTTTAAATGCACAGAAATGACTATCACACAAGTGTGTAGCCTACAACAGTTAAACAGGTAATTTAAACACAAAAACGACTTTGTTAAAGTGCAGGCAGTAAAATAAGTACAATATGTAGCTGAGACAAGCTTTTTAAATCACAGAAACTCTAAAAAAATCGGCATTTTAGGCAGAATTAGCTAAAGGCAGCAAGAAAATGCAGAAAAATTATTCTTAATCACTCCAAAGTCTCTCTTTTGTCTCTCTGCTGCTATAGAACTCTGCAGGGCACCAGGCAGGAGCTTGCTGAGCTGTATACAAGCCAAAAACCTTGCAAGCCTTCTTACTTCCAGATTGTGTTATGTTCTCCAAAAACAAAAAAAATATTTAAATATTTTTTGTTCTCATTAATATGTATGGTATAACTAGTTATACTGTTTGATACTGTTTGATATTGCTTATATTGTTTAATTATTGTTTGATATAACTACCACTGTTACTTCTGTTTAGACACCATGTTACGAACCTTGCAATTGTATTTCTATTTGTATTACTTTATGCACCGTAATCACTGTAATAGTCATATGTCAAATGTAAAAACTATTGTAATCTTCCCTGGAGTTTTTCTCCCTGGGTCTCCGCTGAAAACAGGCTACTGGCCCAGTCAAACATTACCTGGTTAACAAATGAAAATAAATAAATAATTTGAACCAGCGGTCACTTGCCATCTCAAACTCCTTTCCTGGAAAACTCTTTTTCTAGTAGCCATCACTTCCACCAGAAGAGTCTCTGAGATCCAGGCATTATGTGCAAAACCCCCTTATATCATTTTTCATAAAGACAGGCTGTCACTGAGAACTAATCCTTGCTTTCTTCCTAAGATGGTCTCTGAATCCAATATTAATCAAACTATTGAGTTACCAGTTTTCTTCCCAAGTTTTCCAGCAAAGGTGAATATTGCTTACACTTACTGGAAGTACATAGGCAACTAAGTTTTTACCTGAACAGGACTAAAGAGTTTTGGAAAATAGATCAATTGTTCATTTCATTTTCTAGTCCAACGGTGGGACAGGCTGTATCAAAAGTGACGTTACCTAAATGGCTGAGAGATTGTGTTACCTTTATTTATGCATATAACAACCAAAAGTTACCTGCGCCTGCTAAAGCGCATTCAATCAGATCAGTTGCTACATTAGCAGTTTTTCATTCAGAAGCTTCTATAGATGAAATATGTGCAGCTTCAACTTGGGCTATGCCTCATACCTTTATCACTCATTACAAATTGGATATGGTCTCCAGGGGAAGAGCATCCTTTGGCTCTATGGTTCTCAGGAATATCCTTCCATAAGGCCACCCAGGGACTGAAGTAGCTGGGAACTCTGTCCCAGTCGTCAAGAATGAATGAAGATTGACAACTTCAGATAAAGAAATTATGTACTCACCATAACGTTCCATCTGTGTTGCCAATTTTCCCTCATTCTTGACATCCGACCCACCTTCCCCCTCCTGTAGATTTCCTGGGGGATTGAACCCTTGTCCTGAGTTTCCATAGGGTTGTTTCCTTGGACATTGCTTCTGCTTATAATTCCTGTGTATATTCTTGCTATGATCTGGAAACTCGATCTGAGGTAATGGAGAGAGGGGGATTATGGGTAGAGTCTTAGCTAGAGAGTTTTTTGGCTGGTGCGAGCTGTATAACAGCCGAACCAGTTACGAAGATCAGAACCAAGTCCCATTCGTCAAGAATAAATGAAGATCGACAACACAGATGGAACGTTATGGTGAGTACATAACTGCTTTTTCTCTGGACTAAATTATTAACAAGCCCACTGAAGCACATAATATTCTTGACTTAGTCCTAAAAAATATAACTTTTTCATGTACTGTTCTCATGGTATCTCCATCCCCTGTTAAGATGTATCATAAACTAGTGAACTTCACCTTTAAAATCGCTAAACCTGCAGATGCCAATATCAACAGAATTCAAAGATTTTAAACATACAGATTACATCATATTCTATTGTGAAGTTTCAAAATTCACTTATACCAGCATAAGCCCAGACATTCCCACAGCAGGTATCTTCACAAAGGAGTTCTAGAGAAGTGGCAGTTCCTATGAGATCTAAATGCAATGATAAGCTTAAAAACAAACCACCCTGGTGGACCATCAACATAAATAAACTCTGCAATAAAAGAAAAAAAATCATTGAAGTATACAGCAAACCAAAAGACTCTTATATTAAGGATAACATCAAAAAATTAACTGAAAATGTGAACAATACTATTAGGAGTACTAAGGCAGCCCAAGAGCTCAGGTTAACACCTGAAGCTAAGGGCAATTACAAATCCTTCTTTGCTTACATTAGGAAATTAAGAAATAACACCCAGCGTTGCTCTTAACTTATTCAAAATGTCACCACCTCTTCTGACCTGGTAGAAATTTCCAACATTTTTCAGAGCAAACTTCACTCTGGGGACAACTAGCCAAAACCCACGTATCCCTGAAGCTCTCAGACATCCCCTCATCACCACTAAAGATCATGTACTAAAGATGCTCTTCAAGACTAAAAATACTTCCTCTCTGGGAACCAGTAGTATGCCTGGTTGCTTAATAAACAGTACTAATTAAGTCCTGGTAGAGCCTCTTCTTAAACTACTTAACCTGAGTTTAGTCACTGGAGTCTTCCCTGAGGTGTGGCGCACAGTCATGGTGATGCTACTCCACAAGGGTGGCCCAACCACTAACCCTAAGAATTACAGACCCATAAGCCTGATGAGTATTATTTGCAAAGCCATGAAGAATATTATAACTGACCTGATAAACTATGATATTAAAAGTCTCATCAGACCAGATCTGCAGCAGTTTGGGTTTGTCAAGGGCACATCATGTCTGATGAATCTGGTTAACTTCTTCGAAAGCATAATACAAGCTGTTGATAAGAAGACATGCTGTTCACATGGCATACCTTGACCTAACCACTGTCTTTGACACTATACACCATGCTAGCATAATGGAATACAAATAGATCCCTATGAAGTAAGATGGGTAGTAACTTGGCTAAAGGACAGAACCCACACAGTGAGGCTATCAGGTGCTTCATCAAAGACTATAAAGGTAAACAGTGGTGCTCTGCAGGGCTCCCTGCTAGGACCCCTTTTGTTTGGCATTTACTTTTCTGATCACCAGATTATAAACCAAGACCTATGATTAACCAGCTTCACAGAAAACTGTAAACTGAAAGTCATTATTAAGTCACCCTCTGATACCCAAGCCCTGCACAAGAACTTACACTTGTAAATACCCTGTGTTCCAAAAAAAGGGTTTAAATTAAATGCTAAAAAGTGCAATATTCTTACATTTGGCAAACTGCCCTTCCCTCAAAATATGATATAGACCTTATCCCACTCCGAAATTATAATGTTGTTAAAGACCTTGTAACTTGGGTTGATAATTCCCTCTCTTTTGATCATCTCGTAAAAAATAGCAGTCAGAAAATCATTCATACTTAGTGCAACTATTTGCCAAGGGAGTATCATCCAGATCCAGAGATGTCATTGTCCCATTATATTCAGCATTGATTAGACCAATTACTGAATTGAATACAAGGCCCCCCTTTGAGATGTACCTTACTAAATATATCAGACAACTAAAAAGACTTCATAGGCTCCTAAATAAGAAGATTACTGGCTTAAAATCCATAAGCTATCAGAAAATACTGTAAGTACTGTCACTGTATTCATAATCTTGTAGACTCCTGAGGATAGATTTATGCCTTGCCTTCTGAGCCATTAGGGACCCAGGAGTCCTGGATCTTTTATATCTCCACATATCAAATATTCCCAAAAATACTAGAACAAGGGATATAAATCTTCATCAGCAGATGAATAAAATAAGATGGAAACATACATCTCAACTGTCCATATTTTTGCAGAATGTCCAGATTTCTGTTTCTTATTTTTGGTTTGTTCCTCATAAAATTTGTGGTTTTCTGGCAAATTAGTAAAGACTGAATTCACTAAATAATTACAGACATTTGAGTTTCAGACTTTAAATCCTTCAGAAAATACATGAAAACATAAACCTTTTTACTCTAACAACTTTCTAAATTTATAGGAGCAATATTTAAAATGTGCCTCTATTTCTGGGCCTTTGTTCCCCAATTATTTTGCCTTTGTCCAGATTTCTTGTACTATGAGATTGAGAGGTATGGGGTAAGATAGGTTCATTATACAGTGCCTTCCACACCTCTGGAATAGATTCACAATGGAACTTAAACAGTGTGATACATGATCTTCCTTTAAATGTAAACAAGATGATTGGATTGTTATTCGAAAATCCACCCCTGGCTTAATTGGCCTTGCCCTTCGTGACAGACAAAGTTCAGTCTGAAGAAGGGTAGTGGCAAGGTATAAATGATTGTAAGACTCAATTGTCTTGCCTTTCTCATGATTCTATGATCCTATGTTCTGTGTCACCACTGTAGGCTCATATCTTTGTAGAGATCACTTGTACATAAAGTGTTACAAATGAAAGCACCAGACAGCAGTAAGAACAGCAATTTGGTAACATGCACAACAAACTTACTAATATATAAGACCTGAGATTTACTTATTTATTTTATTTTGTTAGCCAGAAAAGTTCAACTGGGCTGCAGTAGCCCTTTTTCATTGGAGACCCGAGGAGAAAAGCTCCGCAAATAGCATACTACAAAGTTATATGACATAGTAGTAGTAAGCAAACTAGTAGCCACAGTTACAAGAAAAATCAGTTAACCATAAAAATCATATAACAATTTTTAGAAGTAAATGTAGTTGCTAATAATATACAATTAATTAACATGCTGAACAAAGCAATGCTATGTACAAAAATATAATTTTTTTGTTTGTTTGTGTCTTTTGGCTTTTCCCGGTTAGGGGTCGCCACAGCAGAACTCTGGTCCGCTAATGATTGGCAGTAGATTTTTACGTACTGGCTTACCGGGCCTAACGCACAACCTTCAACGAAGGAATGCCCATTCACGCATGTCGCTACACAGAAGACACTCTAACTGAGAATCGAACGGGCAACGTCTAACTGTGAGGCGACAACGCTACCGCAGCACCACCACTGCATATAATGTGAAGTAAATCCCCAGGATTCACGAAGCCTCCGTGTAAGAGTTATAACTCTTACATGGAGGCTGCAGTTAAACGGAGTGATGTCAGCATGCTTTGCATATTCATGAGAGCATGCTGAATCACACCTAAGTCTAACACGGTCCGTGTAAGACAGTAGGGGGCGTGTCCATAGGCTGAGCCCTGCAAGCGGACACGCCCCCAGAAGTGTAAAAGTGCCCAAAGTAAACACCCACAACAGAGTCCACGGAAATGTGAATAAACACAACACAACACATGCCCCCACAGACTATGAACATAAAATATATATAAATGAACATGTTATATATTTTTTAAATCGTAAAGATGTTTAACTGTGAGTGCTCGTTTGCTGGCGTGCCGTAAGCAGCTACAGTTAGCAGTCAGTGGGAAAGCATATAAGAACTAAATATGCAAAATAAGCCAGGAAGCAATAGTGTAGCGGTAGAGATGTTGGCTGCAGAGCAGGCATTCATGGTTCGAGCTCCCACAACACCAATTTTTTTTTTTTGCAAAATAAGCAGGAAACAAGTCCCTGACAAATATGTACACATAAAACCACAAGTTATGTAAAATGTAATGAAATAGCCCATTTATATTGAAGACATGTGAGGTAACAAAAGAAGAAAAAATGCCAGATATGCCCATAGTTGAGCTACAGTTTAACAGAGTAAGTACATGTGCCCGTAGATGAGCAGTGGTTTAACTGGTGCAAAATGAGTGCCCGTAGCTGAGCAGTGGTTTAACATGCTAAATCTATGTGCCCCTAACTGAGCTAAGCATAATATGCGTGCCTATGGCCAAATGAGGCTTAAAGCAGAGTACCCCGTTTGCACGGAGCTGCGCACCGCGCAAATGAGCTAACCGACGGGCAACGTTGAGCAAGCCGTATCAAAACTGCCTTTACACAGACACACCCCTCAGCATGTCTAGACAGTCATGAAAAATAAAAGCAGTGGCCAGGTTCGAACCCAGGATACTATACACCATAGTCAAGGTACAGAACCACTAAGCCATGACAGCAGTACCTGTAAATGCAATAATAGCTAATATATAGGAATGAATACAAACTAGAGCATGACAATGCAGGTTTACTGAAGTTGATACAATTCCAAAATGGCCAATCACAGATATGTGCGGGAAAAATGGACTATATAAGCCCCATAGGTGGGAATACACAGCATAAACGATTGTAGAACTGACCTGCAGGCAGAATGACAGGAGTAGGAGAGGGTAGTCGCTTTCGAGCACAGAGGTGGGGTGTTGAGGAGTCCAGGTACATGGTCTGGCTCCTAGTCCATAATCATGAGGCCCAACTCATGCAGGGCCAGGTCCTCTGGGGAGCATACAGGGCTGAGGCGTGGGAACGGTTGGCTCATGATCTCACCAGTGCCACAGGGATTCCAAGGACTGGTGAGCAGGTCCGTCACCACCATGCGGACCTGAAGAGATGCAAGCAGGACCAACTGAACCTTTGGATCCAGGAGGCCCGGCAAACACCCAACGCCCACTACTGAGTAAGTAACATTTAATTATGTATGTAAGAAATTAAACTAGCTGATATTATGGAGATGTGTATTCCAATATTACTTAATTTATATTACAGCTGCAGGTGTCCGTTCTGCGAACCGCAGAGCCTATGGCGATAGGCTGGTGCGTTGCGCCACCAGGCAGGTCAGTAATCCACTACCAGTAACTGTAAAGAAATATAAAAGTATGACAGTCAGCAAAAGAGTGCAGTGTAGTCAGTAAGGAATAAAATCTGCAAGTAACAGTGTGAAAGTGTATGCAAGTATTGCTTGATTACAAGAGTTTTCAGCCTGTAAGTTTAACCTAAACATGAAACTGTCCGACATATATTCTGAAATAAAAATGCCCTGCCTGTAAGAAAATAGTACACAACCTGCAGCAGGCTGAAAAGTATAGCTGCAGAAGATGATGAAATCACATGTGTGAAATATATCCCTGTGGAAATACTGAAACATGACAGAAGTGAGACTGCTGGAAAGGATTGTAATAACTACTGTTAAAACATGTCAATAAAGCCTAGAAGTACCATCCTGAATAGTAAAATGAAAGCAAGTGAGAGAGTGTGAGAAAGTGCCATGAATCCAGCAATACAGTAGTAATAACCCCTGAATAAAGTATACTGCAGTCAAGACAGAATGAAATGCATGTGAGATTCAAAACCAAACAGCAAAATCTGTTCAAAGTGTTGCTGCATCTGGAATGTGTATCCCAAAATCAGGATATGTTGCTCTCAGTCTGCAATATGCAGATAGGATGTTTGTCTGATATACCAAACATCCACACTTGTCTACAACTATATAAAGCAAATGTAGCCCTGATGTAGCTGAACAAAGCTAGATATGAATGTGTATGAAGAACCATAAAATGTATATTGATGTTGCATTAACAGTCCTATCACCAAGTTGAAATAGTTATCATATAGGAAACTGTAGTTAGAACAGTAGTGTGTATATAACTGTAGCTATTAGAAATGTACAGCATATGTATTGTTATTCGAAGGTGTTAATATTACTTTCTTCACCCCACCCTATAACCACATATAACCCATTCCACGTGAAAATGGTATGTGCAATCACAATTAACACCCCTGGACGTTTGTCCTGTTGGGTCATATATATTTGCATGTCTGTTGATGCATCTGCCCTGTTCATACATCCACACCTGATGGCCTGTTGCCATCAATTAACCCTGCATGTTGTTGGACTGTGTATTTCTGTTCAAATTATGCATGTGTTATGCACGCTGTTCAATGGTGTGAATATCTGGGTGTTTGGTTAATGGGAATACTAATGCATGCTGTTACAACTAATTGTGAATGGTATTATATGTCACTAACCCAAACTGTCATGACATAATGCAAAACATAGTACGACAGGGAAGGCGGGTTCCAGCGGACCCACCTCTCCCACCTCAGCTGGCGAGTGCACCTGGCACTAGTGCCGAGTCCGGACCCTCCTCCGGTGGCCCTGTGCCACCTGCGGGTGGAAGCGCTGCAGGGGATGGGGCTCGCCCCCCCCTCTGCAAGTGTGGCTGGAGGAGGACCACCACTCACCCTCCATAGCGTCCGGACTGTGGTGCGTAGGGAGATTTGGGACTCTGTTCTCGAGCCCCTACGCCAGCTCGAGGCACGGGTGGCGCAACTAACGGGCATGCCTGTTGCCCGGCCTACACAGCCCCCAGCACAGCCCCGTCCTGGGCAGTGAAGGAACAGTGGCAACTGCCTATGGGTGGGGATATCAGTTCCACTGTTGCCATCTGTGGGCTCATGGGCTCTGGATATCCATACCTCCATCCCGTCAATTGTGTAACCCCCACACGTGTCATACACGCCCCTGTATGCGTCTTGTTTGTCTTGTCTGTTTACCTACCCAACCTACCTCCCCAGCTGTACCGACTTCCTTCACCTGACATACCACTCTCACCTGAAAAAAAAAAAAAAAAGGGCACTCTGTACCCACAAAAAATTATGCCCCATACATAGCTGCCCATTCCGCACACATGTCTACTGGACATGGAACCTATCAATTACAATTGGCTGTACAACAAGTATTATTGTTGTCCTGACACCTCTCTCAGGGGTGGAAGGTTTCAAATGTCACACCAAATTACATACATATGCACAGCTGTTGCTGATGAAGAAATGGGCAGCTATGGGCCTTACCTACATCCCTCCTGCACATCCCAAGCTTGTTTCCCTACTGTCTTACCCTCTTTGTGACCCCTTTTTCACCACTTTCCTGTCTCCCCATTTTCTTTTCTTTCAAAGAAAATAGCTGGTGTCTTGAAGAGTAAGCACGTTTAAGCGGTTGTAAGCGGAGCTAACCGCCAGTGCGCATGCGTGAGCTCCGCGCAAACCAGCGCTAACCCGGTTACAACTGCTTAAAAGTGCCTTAGTCACTTTGATTGACAGGTCCTGTACTCAGCTCAAAAGCAAAATAAAATCCCACTGTGAGTCCCGAACCCAGGACCTTGGAAACAGTAGTCTGCATGACTTACCACTAAGCCATGACTCTTATACAAGAACATTGTGCTAAAATAAATATATCATGTAATAGTAGGAATGAATGTAAAGGGAATATAGATGTGTAGTACACAAAGCATGCCATTTAGAATTACTATCAAAACTAGTGGAGTTCCATAATAGTAGTGTGTGAACAGAAACAGCCATGCTAGTTGGAAGCTAGTAGGTAATAATGTCACTATAGCACCTTGCAAGACACACACATACTCACAGCAGGATAAGCACTGCCCATACCCCACAACCTCTTACAGCAACACATCTGGACCAAGTAATAAAATATGTGGAGCAAAGGCCCAAAACCAGGGACACATTACAAATAATGTTACAACAAACGCAGACAGTTCAGAGAGTAACAGGGTCTGCACTTTGTGGGATGTTTGGAAGGGTATGCAGTCTGAAACTTGAATGTTTGTCACCATATTCTGACTTGAGCCCAGAGTGACTTGCCAGAAAAAGGTGTGCATGAGATATTGACCAAAATATGAGGCAGAAATGTGGACAACCTGCAAATATCTGTACACATGACGGGTCTGACACCACCATATTTGAATAGTTAAGAGCCTAGACATAGCAACAGTGAATGACTTACAGGGATGCCCCACAGACCCCATGTGAAATGTACAAACAGTAGGCAGAAAGGTGTAACACATGCAATGGTAACTATGGAGTCCTGAAAGTATTCACCACTTGCATGGCAGAAAAAGTGTAGTAATACATATGCTCATGCTAACCCACAGTCACAACTGCAGCATACCAGACATTTTAATGGGTGTACCCCACTGATATGTACCATTCCATGAGGCACATAACAGATGAACCTGAAAGTCTCTGGGGCCTGCTCAGCAGCATACTCAAATACCCTAATAGATGTCAAGGCCCACACCATGGCCAGACCACACTGCATGCTGTAACACCCTAGCAGATATAGCAAGCATTCCAAGGTGTGAATGTACATGGAAAATAGGAAAGCTACAGCAGCACACTACAGTCAAGACACCTAGCAGGCATACAAGTAGTGACTGTAAAGGGCAACTATTGAAGCCTTAGCAACAAAGTGCAAGCAAAAGTGAAAGGAAAGCACACACACACACACACACACACACACATTAACAGTAGTAGTAGTTGTAGGTGTCAGTGTACATACACAGTTAGTACAGGAAACTGGAGAAATGAATGGAGGAATGTTAATCTACAACACACCTGGAAATATGAGAGAGATACCAACCTTTACACTCACAGAACATTGTCCACAGCATAACAGCATGGTCCCTGCCCTTAAAATCTGAAAGGGCTACGCCTATCTCACATACCTTTTATAGCACTGTTCTGAAATCACAGTGAGAACTGCAATCAGTACACAACTGGCTGCATGCAATTAGCAAATGCTGGCTAACAATTGGTGCAGAGGCCATCACATGGGCATATGCAGATACCTACAAAAGTATGCTGTACTCCCAGTCCACACATGCAATACTTTCATTGCACCCTGAGAAGGACGTGAGAGACAGACAGAGAGAGAGAGAGAGAGAGAGACAGAGACAGAGAAAACTGCAATTAAGCAGACAGAAACAAATTGTTCAGCAACAGCTACCTGAAAGCTGACAACTGGGAAGTGGAGCAGCAGGACAGAGAACCAGACAGCAACACAAGCAGCTGTGACAAACACAGGTAATGTAAAGTAATACTATAAAGGTCTACATACTGTGAACCCTCCATATGTGTCATTGGTCTGTATCCATATGTATATGAAGATGTGTAAAGGGCAGGGGACATACAGCAACTATCAGTGAAGGCTGTACATACATTTGTATGTGAGAGCATCTATGTGCACATATCAATGTTGTTTGATTGTAGGTTGTAGTGCCATGTACAAAGTAGGTTTCACAGTTATGTATGTTTAGCAGTATGTTAGTGTGTGTATACAGTATGGTAGACAAATATGTTGATATACCTGTCTAACATATGGATACGTATGTATGTCAACATATGTATGTGTATATATATATATATATATATATATATATATATATATATATATATATATATATGATATGCATATATGTATACATACATAGAGAGAGAGATGTAGGAATACATAGACAGATGTAGATAGAATATTGTACAAACATATCTATGTAATGCACACATACAGATATAGATATATGTAGATACATATACATAGACAGACTGATCTGACTACCTACAGGTATGACTGTATATGACGACCTGCAACACAGCCTGTCCCATCCCCTCTGTCACTCACACCCCCTCTGTGTCCCCCCCTCCACATCTATAGCAATATATGTACATCAATATATATATGTGTATGTATACGGACATATATATATATATATATATATATATATATATATATATATATATACATATAGATATATCTATATACATATATATATATATATATATATATATATATATATATATATATATATAGAGAGAGAGAGAGAGAGATGTATATAAATTCTGAGTGAGGCACATGTGTACAGATGTATTGCAACAGGTGCCTGGTGACAAAGGCATGGAGTGAACACCAGTGTCAAAACCGGAGTACCATACCACATTCCAGATCACCTACACCAGTAACCACCAGATATGTGATTGGCTGCCCACCACTGCATGTGTCAGGGGTGAACAGGGTCATAAATGTGTACAATAGTGGCCCCAATGATATTCACAGTGGCACACTATCCCTGGAATACCTGCACATGGTATGTGTCAGCGGACATGGTGAGTCAGCTATGGACATGTAGGTCGGTGTACCCCTCCACACCACATAATGGATGCCATGGTATGGACCTCACATGACAGCTACAGATATGGAGAAGGACACAGTGACATGTACAACACTGTGACAATGCACTCAAACACATTACCAATGCACAGTGACTGACAACACCACAGAGTACACATATGCTACCCACATAGAGGTTACCACTCCCGGATTTACATATGTAAGTCACACCCATGACAGATGTCCAACAACCATAGTAACACCTCACACCATCCACAACCTAAATGTCTGCTGTGTGTCATCCGTGCCACTGCAATAGAGTGCACATGTGGAGGTAAGAGTTCCTACCCACAGATAAGACATACCCTGCAATAAACCACACAGTGTTAAGAAGCAAGACTCCCCATGAGTACATGTCACACATACCCCTGCTGAATGTTAGTCAGATAGGTAATATGCCATATGAGTCACCCTGTGTAACTGTGTGACAGCAGCAGGTACCATCACACCACATGTGTCACAATGGTCAGGGTAGCAGAACAGTATGCTGCTGTAGTCCCAGGGGCAATAGCATATTGTATAGTATTGTATTGTAATGTAATGTATTGTGTTGTATTGTATTGGTATGTTGAGGTGCCTCCTTCGTGGAGTGGAACCACTGCTGCTGTGCGCCAGTGTACAGGTACATATCCTGTAGTCAGGCTAGTGTTACATAGCACTTCTATATGTGTGTTTAGCTCCTGTCAGAGTTTATGTAGCATGCAACTGGGGATACCATCAGGTCCCATCCATGTTGTGTATTCTGCTGTCCTGAGGGTGGCTCTCACCTGGACATCTGTGATGACAGGGAGGTTACAGTCAGCTGGGATAACTATGCCTTATTTTGGGGAGAGGGGGTGACACCTGCACTGAACCTGTCTGCCACAATGTTGTCGATATCTGTGGTGTCAGTGAAATATTTGTTGTTGTGTACTACCTATGGGCATAGAGGATGGATCCTGACCAGGTTGCTAACATAACTGAAGAAGGCCTTCTGGTTATCTGTAGTGTCCCTCTTGATTTCCCTCTCAAAGTTGCCCATGTATTTTGTATGATGGAAAATAGATCCTTACTAGTGCTGCTCAGACATGCCCTCCCTTTATGGAATTATGCTCTGTCTTGCAGTAGCTTCCATCTTCTGTAATACAATCTGTCTATGGCTGGGGTCCACCAGACAGGATGCTGTCCCTTTGTGGAGAGTGTCTTGGTCATATATGGGATTGCATGATCCATGCATTCTCGGAGATGTCTGTAGAAAGCAATTGTGTAGGGGTCAGCATTGTGGGTTGTATCTGCCACTGGCCCAGTGGGCTGAAAGGATACCATGTCACTGTTACAAAGTGTAAAGTTTGTATCTGTAATGTTATGCACTATAGTCGTTTGTGCTGGTGGTGGAGGTGGGATATGTATATCCAGGGCAATCAGTGTGTGGTCAGCTCACAGTAGTTGATGATGTAGGCCATACAGTACCTAGATACAAACCCCCAGAGTGAGGAGGTGCTCTTGACCTGAATCAGTGTTCTGACTGCTGGGGTTTGGTAGTATGTCATATGGAGTCTGCCAGGTACTGTTGCACAGTTGCTGGCTGAGCACTGATACCTGGCCATCTACATGTGTATCCACCAATAGACAGACAGATGCTACATATGTGAGATATGTTGTATCATAACAGTCGAGTAGCATGTGTAGTATGTGTGCCAAATTCTGCTGACATATATTGCTGATACCAGGTTATTTTCTTTCTCAGGTACATGGCCCACCAGCGGAATCCCACCTACTCCACAGCTGAGGATGAGGAGATACACCAGAGCCTGGTGCGGGATTATGCAATACTCTTTTCCCCGCACCAGCCAGAATCAGCAGGAGAGGGCTGCACTGTGGCAAGACCTTGTCCGTCGGGTAAATGACATAGGCACGCATAATAGGACATATGAGCAGGTACGACATCACTGCAGTGATTTAATCAGACATGTCCATCAGCGTCGTCGGATATCCACAGGCAACAGGTCGCCACAGGTGGTGGGGTGGCTACACATCCCCACTCACCAGACTGGAGGGACTACTCATGAGTGTAGTGGCTCCAGTCCGCCAGCAACAACAACAGCAGCAGACATGCATTATGATGGAGGCTGGAGCCACACAGCAGCAAGACAGTGAACGTGCAGGTAATATGCCATATGTATAGTTGACTGTTGTGTACACTGGTAGTTAATGCATGTGTGAGGTGTGTCCTTGGTTTGTAGCTGTCACCATAGTATTTAATGTGCAAGTGTGATATCCTCAATATTAGCAGCTGACCTGTGAAAGGCGACTGTTGTACTACTGACCTGTATCATACTCAGTAACAATGGCACAGTTGTGCCCACTGACATTAGTTTCTTCACGTCTGCAGGACCCTCTGGTATAACAGCAATGCAGCCTATCCATGCTGGTGAGTGTGTATTAACAATTCCTGTAATAGTGTTGATAGTAATAGTACTATTTGGCTCACTTAGTAGTGCTCTTTGTATGCATGTAGGTGTGTCTGTGTCTGTGTGTTGATATCACGCATACTGAGTACTGTACAATTGTGTGAAACTGTGTGCATGTGTGCATGTGTGCACCTGTGCACCTGTGCATGTGTGCATGTGTGCATGTGTGCACCTGTGCATGTGTGCATGTGTGCACCTGTGCATGTGTGCATGTGTGCATGTGTGCACCTGTGCATGTGTGCACCTGTGCACCTGTGCATGTGTGCATGTGTGCATGTGTGCACCTGTGCATGTGTGCATGTGTGCATGTGTGCATGTGTGCATGTGTGCATTTGTGCACCTGTGCATGTGTGCATCGCTGGTAATGTGTAGACATTGTAAACTGTGTTTCCTGTTTCCCTCCCACAGGTTCTGTTGCTGCTCTGGTGTCATGTAGCAGGGAACCTGAGTCAGGTGCCGTGGGTACTGATAATGATGACATCTGTGTAATGGCACAGGAAAGTATGCCAGGGTCCGCCATTGGTCAGCCGATTGACAGTACACAGCTGTCGACCCCATCAATGCGCACAGTTATCCTGCCAATACACCCTTTGTCACCAATGTCCCTAGGTGATGGACAGCATACAGTGGGCATTGACCAGGGTAATGTGGTATCTGTGGCACATGCCTCCCCACACAGCAGCCATGGGCATGGCCCAGAGATGGTACCACACAGACAGATGTCCAGGGGTTCTCGTGGGAGCATCCGTGGGCATACTGCCCCTGTCAGATGTGCCCACAGAGGTCTTACAACCTCAGCTATGTTTTGGGCTGTCATGCAGGCACAGTCACGTATGGAACGGTACACCAGACAGGGTCTGAGGGAGCTGACAGCATGTCGCACAGCCATGACTGACAGTATGCGTGACATTGCGGCTGCCATCCGTGATTTCACCGATGTCATAGACAGACGTTGTGGGGACATATTAGACCGGTTCCACAACTACATGTCCATGAGCCAGGGCGATGGTGGGCGGTTGAGGCATCGACGTGGCCGTATGCCAGCAACAGCAGCAGCTGGCAGTCGTCGCGGATGACAACAGGGCCGCCCCCGTAGTGCCAGCAGCAGCCCCAGCAATGCTGGGTCTGTGCTGTCATCAGACCGCCCCAGGAGACCACGTGCACGTGGCTCTGGCCAGGCCCGACAGGGATCTGTGTCCAGTCAATGAACACCTGCTTCTGATGACAGTACCCAGTCTGGGTTGGTACTGGATATGGTCCGTAGCACCCCTGCAAGGCACAGGTACCGTGTCCGTGGCCAGAGACACTGATCTGTATGACCTGGCAGGTACAGTCTGTGGCTGTCCACAAACACCAGTATATGGCAGCCATGAGGTGGAACTGTGTGCATCCATACACACATGCGAATTGACAACACCTAGGGCTACCGCATACATGCACACACTGCATCAACATTGCCCCACCTTCTACTGCTGTCCCTCACCAACACACATACACATACATGTCAATTGGTGGTATCGGTGGCTGACTCAGGCATACCAAGTTCACACCCTGTGCATATGATGAAACTGTGCCACCTCCTGCAATCTGTAACAACTGTGCAGGTACAGGTTAACATGTTGCTGATGCACAGGGTGACCACATAGATGTGTAGTAATAGTATCATGTTGTTAACAGTACTGTGTGCTGAATTAATTGTGGGTATATCACAGCATGCCTGATGCAGTAAGTGTGTGATTGTCATGTCCTGTTGTCTACACCCATGGTAAGTACCATAGTGTATCATCTGCACATGTTGGCATACTGGTGGTAATGATGTCAACAGAAGGCTACATACATAGGTAGCACAGGGATAGGGTAATGAATGTAGTAATACACAATGATGGACATGTAAATTGCAAGTGGCATGTTGCCCACACTAGACTCTGCAATGCAGATGTTTGAGGATGTTGATATGTGTGCAGTACTACACGACTGGTACAGGACACACAGGAGCACCCTAGCACTGCATGCTCACATCTCATACCATGCTAGACAGCCCCAACACACATAACTAACTGTCACAGGAGGGAGAGTCCCCATATATGTCAGGGATACTGTGGTGGCAGGCCAGGAGCATACATCCTACTAAGTATGGAACCACTGAGTGAAGGCTCAGTGTCTGTTATTTGACATGTGTATTACTGCAGGTATGAGCACATGGGTTTCTATCCAGTTATTGTACATCCTGACAGTACATGGTCTGTACACTTGTGTGCACTGAGACTGGACCCTAGCCATCTGACCCGTGTATTTCCATGTACATGTGCATAGTGCCTGCATATTTGCAGTGTTACCTACTGGAACTGGTACAGCTTGTTTGTTGTACAATGGACTACATGCAGCCCTGTTTACTGTAGCTTTGTTTGCATGCATGTTTGCTTGCAATTACCCTGGAATACTGATCACACCTGCAATGCATAGTTATAGAGCTTCTGTGGACTCCTAGTGCCATCTGCATAGCCTACTATATGTATGTCCATGTCCCACTTGACAGGATGTCACTGTTTGTCCTGTTCACATGTACATTGCCTGTGACACAGTGCATATGACTTACCTGGCATGTGTCCACGTGAGCAGTCATATATGCTACTGCTAACTAATCACAGGCACTACACCTTCACATATTCATCTTCTGTTGAACTACCTGCTTTGCTAGGGACGGCCTGCACCTGTCACCCCTGGGCTTTCAGATATTGGCAAAGGCTCTTGCTACCCCCATAGTGCCTATGTTAGGCAGGGCTCAAATGACAAACCCACCTTCATAGGTATCACAAGGGATAAGAAACTAAGAGCAATGCTACCCAACGCCAGAAGTCTAAACCTCCAGATGCATGCACCCAAAACACTCCTTGGCATGGAGAACATCGATATCTGTGCAGTAACAGATGCCTGGTTCAGGGCTACTGAGAGCACACCAGCACTACCAGGTTTAACCGGTTGATTTCTTTGAAACAGTCACCAAGGCCATTGACGAGGGAAGGTGGTTCACACAGCCTACCTGGACCTTGCAAAGCCTTCACAACAATACCCCACTTGGGCATTCTAGAGAAGCTCACCAGCTTAAATATAAGCCCCTATGTCACTAGATGGATTGCACAGTGGCTCAAGGACAGAACCCACATGGTTAGCATTGCTGGAGCCATGCCAGACTCCAAACCAGTTACGAGTTGTGTCCCACAAGGCTCAGTCCTGGGACCTCTCTTGTTTGGTATATATTTATTGGAGGTACAGGCCAACACGGACGGACTGTGGCTGACCAAATATGCAGATGACTGCAAACTGGCCACCATAATCGACTCTCCAGCCGACACAAGCATCTTCCAAAGGGGCATCATAGAAACAGACAACTTGTGCCAGAGCCATGGCCTTCAGCTGAACAGTGTTTAGAAAGGGAAATGTGCATCCTGTAGTCTGTTCACCTAGTTGCCAAAAGGGACATTGTCCTCACACACACTAACCCCCCTCAGCCAAAAACACACACTTGCCAATTGCAGGATTCAAACCCCTATCTGACTATGTTATGACACTTGAGACGGACACATTAGCAGAGTGTGCTATTTGCATTACTGGGAGGTTTCCCTTCTCTTGCTGTACTTATAGGGTGCTGACATCATCAGTGTTTAGAAAGGGGAATGTGCATCCTGTAGTCTGTTCTCCTAGTTGCCAAAAGGGACATCTGTCTCACACACACTAACCCCCCTCAGACAAACACACACACTTGCCATTCACAGGATTCAAACCCCTACCTAACTATGTTATGACACTTGAGACGGACGCATTAGCAGAGCACGCTATTCGCATTACTGGGAGGTTTCTCTTCTCCTGCTATACTTATAGAGTGCTGACATCATCAGTGTTTAGAAAGGGGAATGTGCATCCTGTAGTCTGTTCTCCTAGTTGCCAAAAGGGACATTTCCCTCACACACACTAACCCCCCTCAGACAAACACACACACTTGCCATTCGCAGGATTCAAACCCCTACCTAACTATGTTATGACACTTGAGACAGACGCATTAGCAGAGCACGCTATTCGCATTACTGGGAGGTTTTCTTCTCCTGCTATACTTATAGAGTGCTGACATCATCAGTGTTTAGAAAGGGGAATGTGCATCCTGTAGTCTGTTCTCCTAGTTGCCAAAAGGGACATTTCCCTCACACACACTAACCCCCCTCAGACAAACACACACACTTGCCATTCGCAGGATTCAAACCCCTACCTAACTATGTTATGACACTTGAGATGGACGCATTAGCAGAGCGCGCTATTCGCATTACTGGGAAGTTTCTTTTCTCCTGCTATACTTATAGGGTGCTGACATCATCGGTGTTTAGAAAGGGAATGTGCATCCTGTAGTGTGTTTTCCTAGTTGCCAAAAGGGACATTTCTCCCACAGACTTACACACACACCAACCCCACTCACACACACACTGAGCATTTGCAGGATTCAAACCCCTACCTAACTATGTTATGACACTTGAGACGGACGCATTAGCAGAGCACGCTATTCGCATTACTGGGAAGTTTCTTTTCTCCTGCTGTACTTATAGGGTGCTGACATCATCGGTGTTTAGAAAGGGGAATGTGCATCCTGTGGGGAGGCAGACACCAAGCACACTCTGGCTAAGCTGTCATTCCCTAGGGCAAACAGCCTAGTGTTGACCTCTACACCCATATGTTTAATTGTCAAATGCACATTATTTGTTGCTGATAGACTGTTTGCACATCTTTATTGCCATAGCATTCCCTGTTTGTATGAACAACTTGTGCATCTGTGGAAGATGTTTGCATATGGGAGGGATCCACTATATCACGTATGTCTCTGTAGTCATTTAACTGTGTGCACTGGGCAGACTGCTGTAATGTGGTTGGTTCCTGGAATAACACATAAAAATACCAGATATGTGTGTCCAACTGCTAAACTGAGATTTGGCCTAAGTGTGTGAGCATGCCCAGTTCAGCCTTCCCATGGCATGTTGTCTGACATATGTCTCATTTATCAAAGTGTGTGAGCATGCCCAGTGTGAGCATTCCATATGTTGGACTCTGCAGCCCACCACATTTGTGGATGAGTGTGAACTTCAACAAATATCACCCGTTTATGGTTGTGTGTTGTGTGTCATGTTGTGTAGTTACTGTACAACTGCTTTGTGTGTGAACACAACAGGATTATACTGTGCCTGCAGTGTTTGCATGGGATACTTTGCATACAGTTGTCAACATCCTTTCACACTGACCTAACACTGTAGTACTGTATAGTGTACTGGTAGTACTTTGACTGTGGTGGACAGTATCCTGGGCTTTAGTGCTATCACTGCTTTACATTTCGATAGTGGGCACAACAGCCTGGTTAGGGGCCAGTTGTGTACATCTGACCATGTTGCATTCTGTTCAGATATGAACTACTTAAACCAGGCTTGTCCAACATTGGTAGTGTATTCCACAACATAGGTGTACATTTGCAAACACTAGCGATGTGCCCTAGTCCATGTCTAATGCTAGTTGGAGAGTGTGTTTGTCCTTCAACACACATTGTAAGTGGAGTTTGCCATGACATATGTCATGGTTAGTATACTGTGCCTCTGTCTACCTGTGACATGACAGTGATACCCAGGATAAAGCTACCATCTCCCATCCACTCATCAAGATTCCTATTGAGGAAGATTGATAAGTGACTCTATGGGTAGCCTGTACTGGGGTTCACTCATGGGTGGGGTGGCTTCTGTGTTATGGATCACGCAGTACAGCTTGTCCTATGTAAGTCAGTGCTGGGGTTCAGGTCTCTCATGTGCATAGCTCACTGCCATTCAGATTGTACAAGGTGCAGCATGTTTATTGATACCAGCAACACAGGCAACACATGGCATCTGTGCAAGCTCTTTGATACTCCTGGTGAGGTACTGTTGGGGACTTTACGGTTGATGGAGGTGTCTGCTGAGGTACATCCCACAGGGGCTATTGTAGTCAATTGTACCGCTGATGAAGGATGACTGCAGAGCCACAATGACCTCCCTTATCTAGATCTGACAACCTTCATGATTAGGTGGGTATATGGTATGTTTCTGTAAACACTACAGCACATGTTTGTCCAATGCAGGATATCTATCACCTTGTGTCCCCAGGTCTCTCATTACATGTTAACTACATAATGGGTTAACACCTATGTGGTAATTGGTGGGCACTTACTGTATATCCACGGGGTTGACTATACACGTTTCTGCAATTAGCTTGCTGACATGGCTATGGCACCAGTTGTCTGTTTCTATGTGGCCCTTTTGTGGGATGCTTGTGTCAGCTGGTGGATCATATGTGGTGAGCAGTTTGTAGTCCTCTGCAAACATGTTCGGACACAGTCCTTCCATGTTTGCCTGTACCTATGGGACATATATACCAGACGAGGGAGATCCCAGGACAAAGCCTTGTGGGATGCCAGTTATATCTGGTTTGTAGTCTGACATGGCTGCAGCATGTCTGACCATGTCTGTTCTGTCCTTGGTCTGGTTTGCAACCCCTCTACTGACATGTGGGTTTATATTTAAGCTGGTGAGCTTATCTATAATGAACACGTAGGGTATTGTATAGAAGCCTTTGCAAGGTCCAGCTACGCTGTGTGGACCACATTGCCCTCATCAATGACCTTAATGACTGTTTCAATTGAGTCAAACATGTTTAGGGGCAGGATCTGCACTTGAGAAAGCCACACTGGGTAGGGTCCGGTGTCAGTAGGTCCCCAATATCTTTATGTCTGTGGTACATGCTGATCCTTTCCATAGCTGTGCAGACCGAGCTTCTCAGGATTCTGGGGTAGTAGTTTTCAGTATCCATTCAGGCAACACCTTTGTTGAGAAGGACCACTGTTGTTGTACACTGCTCTTTGGGTACATATTCTGTGGTAAGGCTGACATTGAGCAGTAGTGTGGTTTGGCATTCCATTCATCTTGGAGTCCATGTTGCACTAAGCCCAGGACACCATCTCATACCATTGCTGCTGTGTGTTTTGCTTTGTAGATGTTGGCTGTTACCTCAGCATCTGCAATGTCATGGGGCCAGCAGTCTGCTGGGATAGATATTCTGCATTCGGGGGTTGCACTGCACCTGTCAGGATGTATGTTGGCAATATGTGTGTGTGTTTGTGATATTTGTGTGATTCAGGGCATATCTGTGAATTCCCAACATGGTTCCTACCATCAGTTGTGAAAGCCTTGGGATTATCCTTAGTGTCCTGTACAATTTGTATCTTCATAGGTTCATAGGTTCATACTAGGCTATCCACCCTAGGGCATTTGTTAGCCTAGCCAGAGTGTGTGTGGCTTTTGCCACCCTTGCTATGTGAATATTATGGCCATTTATGATTTGCTTTGCTGTGCCTCTGTCTGGACATGACACAGTGAAGACCCCAGTGTAACTCTACAATCATCCATCCACTTGGCAAGATTCCTGTTGAAGAGTGTCAGTGAGGGGCTCTGCCTAACATGGAGTGGGATTCTGGTCCAGGGTGTGGGGAGCCTCTGGATTATGTATCTGTCCCACCAGCACATCCTATTTCATTATTTGTTGAGGTTGACATCTCTCACTCTCACAGCTCCGATGGATTTGAGTTTTCTGGGGTGGAGCATGTCCATTACTCCTGTGTTGGGCATGGCCTTCTACAACAGGCATGCAATGCCTCTGTGTAGGCAGTATGTGACTGCATTCAGCTGGGGTGTCTACAGCCAGGCAGCATATGACATATATTTGAGACCCTTTATCCTCTTGGTGAGGTACCTTTGAGGTCTTTCTAACTGCTGCAGGTGTCAGGTAAGGTACATCCCATATGAGGCATTGTACTAGATTATGGGTGTGATTAGAGAACAGTATAGGGGCACAATGACCTCTGTTGACGTAGATGTGAATCCTTTCCTGATACGGTGTCAAATGTAGACAGTCTTCCTAGCCACATTGGCAATGTGGGTGTCACATAACAGGTTACTGTCCACTTGTGTCCCTAGGTCCCTGGTTACTCCTTCCATACATAATGGTTTACCACCTATGTGGTAATTTGTGGTACCTTGTTTGGTATTTGGTGGGACATTCATACTGTCCAGTGTCTTCAGGATGGCTGGGTGGGGTTCCTGTGTGTGAGAGTGTGGTCTGTAGCATGCTACAGACTGTACAGCAGTCTTGCCTACAGTTAGTTGCACATGGGTGGACTCCAATGCCTTGTGCATTGTCAGTTACCTGGACGTATGGGTGTCTGTGCTGACTATGGATACTCACCCTCCTTTTATGTTTTGTTCCAGGTTTTGGGGCCATGACACATGATACGTGGTATAACCTGGTAGTGCTGGTGTGCTGTCAGGAGGCTTGCAGCAGGTTTCTGTCACTGCACAGACATCGATGTTCTCCATACTGGGGATGGCCTTGGGAGCATGCATATTGGGGTTTACACATCTGGCATTGGTCAGCATTTCCCTTATGTTTCTTCCCACTTATGTTTTCTAGGGTGGTGGGTCAGTCTTTTCAGCCTTGCCTACAAAAGGCTCTATGGAGGTGGCAAAGGCCTTATCCAATATTCAGACGCCCAGGGATAACAGGTGCAGGCCATCCCAAGAACAGCTGCGTGGCTTGTCAAGCATGACATCCCAAGCAGACAGACATTGATCCCCTTGGAATGACACCAGTAAGTGTGCCACTTGCTATGACTGATCATTCCGTGTTTGTACTGTGGCATTATTCTTGGTAAGGGTAGGATGCTGCAAACGGTGAGTGTCATACCGGCCTGGACTACATAATCAGAGAGCTCATCTATGTCTCTTTTCATGTAGTCTAGGGAGGTACATCTCAGGTCATTCACACCAGCATGGACTATGACTGCATCATATTTCTACTTGCTTTGGAGTGACCTGCATACTTCTGTTATGTGGCATATTGTGGCAGCCTACAGGCAGCTTACTGTACCCTTTCCCTTGTTCAGTCTGGTGTGCGGGACAGCAGTGTGTCTGACTATGGAGTCACCTATTACAACTGTATCAGGCATGTTGTTTCTCCTTCTGGCCTGTGACTGTTTGGCACACCAGCTTTGTGTACTATGTGTTGCATGTGCTATGTTTGGAGGTTGTTTGATTGGGTGTCTGCTTTAGAGGCCTCTGTTGGTGTGCTGTGTTTGTAATTTGTGCCTCCGGGAATGTTTTTCTGTGTTTATGTGTTTGGTTTGCAGTTGTGATAGGTCTATGTGGGACTGTGTTTGTGGTGTGTGTGGTTACCTTCTCCTCCTGACTAGTTTTGGGAGTACTGAGTTGAGGGAGCTCAGCCTCCAGTTTGGATAGATGGTTGCATCTCTCACATATATTTGTATTTCTTGGGTGGAGTTGGGGGTTGTCTGTGTACTTGGGGCAGGTGTAACATTGCCTCAGGATTCACAGATTCAACTTGTTGTGGCTGGCCTTAGTGGATTGTATGTGTGGACAGATTTTATTGCCATACTACTGATCAGTGATTACTTCATTGTTTATGTTTGCTCTATCATGTAGTAGCTTCCTCATTCTCTTGCATGGTTTGGTTATGGCTGGTGTCCACCATGCCAGATTCCTGCGTGTATGGCATTGTGTCTTGTTTTAATTTAGGATTGCATAATCCAAGCATTCCTGGCAGTGTTCATGGAATGGCTGTATTACAGGTTCTGAGGTGTGGCCCATATTTTGCACCTGCACAGGACCTTTAATGGATTCCACATCAGTTTGGAGGAGTGCAAATATTGCTTAACACATGTTTTCCACTGTGGTTTTCTGGCCAGGGACTGTGGTCAGGATTTGTATATCCAGTGTGATTACTCTATGGTCTGGTTTTACCAGTGAGCAATACACTTCTCATCTTGCCATCCAGTACCCATGTTGCTGATTATCACATCCAGTATGCTTACCCTCTTGTGGGAGTGGTACGTTGTTCCTGGGCCTTTTGGTTTATGGATTCTATGAACTTTTGTCCTACACTGTTGGAGCTAGTATAATGCTCCCAGTCTATGTCTGGGTATTTTCAGTCACCCAATATAATGTGGTTTGGAGGACTTGATATATTCATGTATTCCAGCATAGGCCAGGTGCAGTTCCTGGTGTTGGGACAGTAGTCTGTAGCAGGCTATAAACTGGGGGCAGTTTTAGCCACTGTTACTTGACCATGGCTAGTCCATGCTGCTTTTGTTGTGGTACCAACATGGGATGTGGTTATCCTTGACAATTCTTGCTAGTCACCCTCCTTTTGTAGCTTGTTCCAAGTTTTGAGGCTGTACAGCACAGTATGAGGTGTAACCTGGTAGTGTTAGGGTGCTGTTGTGAGCCTTGGCTCAGTTTTCTGTTACAGCGCAGATATCAACATTCTCCATACTGGGTGAGTTTAGACTGCATGCATCTTGCTGTTTCGACTTATCCCTTATCTTATTCTTATCCCTTCTGATACCTATGGAGATAGGTTTGTGTTTTGAGCCTTACCTATTCAGGGCACACTGTGGGTGACAACAGCCTTTGCCAGTATCCATACGGCCTGCACTGATAGGTGCACGCCAGTCCTAGCAGGTGGTGCATCATGTCATGCTCAGCATGTCATCCCAGACTGGCACACATTGGATCCCCTTTGACTAACTGCGATACTTCAGTCAATTATTGCACTTGATCATCTCATTGTCATGTTGTGGCATGATGCTTGGTGAGGGTAGGATGTTAGTCAGGGTCCTCAGGTGTGCATATAGTACATGGTGTTACATTACTTAACACATAGCATTCATGCCTCAGGTGGTGCTGCAGGGCTGCCTCTGTCGGATGCGCATATTACACTTCCCTGTACATGTTTGAGAGCAGGTTGTGTCATGTTAGGCATCCCTGTTACTATATGAGTGAGTCAGAGAGGGGTATCATTCCCAGGGTTCCTACTGAGCCAGTGTATGTGCTATGCGTTGCCTCTTTGCCAAGGCCAGGGCATACTGGGCATGCCTCCTTCTGCCTACTGGGGCAGGCTCAGGTTGTTCCTCCTCCGAGTCACGCTCTGCCTGTGATGGCCTTGGCAATGGTGGGGGGCTGTTTGGCCCAGCCCTATGCTGGTCCTGCTGCAGCTGTTTTCGCAAGATCATATTATGTAGCATAGCACATACCATGACAATTTGGGTACATGTAGTTGGTGTGTACTGCAAGGCTCCACCAGATGTGTCCAGACACTGGAACTGTGACTTGAGCAGCCCAAACACACGCTCTATTACATTACGTGTTTGTGCGTGTGCCTCATTATGGTGTTCCTGTTCAGGTGTGTGTGCGTTTCTGATGGGTGTCATCAGCCACGGCTCCAGTGCATAACCTGCATCCCCCACTAGGTGTCCATGCGGGATGTCCCCATTGGCAAATGTCTGGTACAGCTGTGTCAAATGCCAGATGTGGGAATCATGGTAGCTCCCAGGACAGCCAGCACACACATTCATTATTATGCCCTGGGCATCACACACGACCTGGCAGTTGATGGAGGGGAAGCCCTTGTGGTTGATGTATGCCCTACCCCGCTCACCGGCTGGTGCTTTGATGCGTATGTGCGTGCAGTCTATTGCACCCACTACCTCAGGGTATTCCGCTATTTGCTGGAAGAGACGCATATTGCTGGCCAATACCTCACGGGCATTGGGGAAATATACATGATCACCGACATGTGCTGACATGGCATCCAGGAACTGGTGCAGTACCCTGGAGGCTGATGCCTGTGATATCCCCATCATATCACCAGTTGGTCTCTGGAAGGTACCTGTTGCTAGTATTCTTAGGCCAACACATACCTTGGTTTCCACTGGGATGGGTTCCCCTCTGTTGGTTCTGTGTGTGAGGCGTGGCCTGCACAGCTCCACTATTTGCTGCAGGAGGTCTCTGTCCACTCTATAGCGCTCTACTATCTCCAGCTCATGTAACCCGTGGTAGGTGACCCTGGGCCTGTACACTCTTCTCCGTCTCCTCACTGTGGGTTGTCTGGCACCATCTGCATTGTCACCACCCTCAGCAAGTCGCCTATGTCTCATTATGACAGCTATGGCAGCCCCTAACATTTCTGCTCTGAGTTCAGCTTTTTCAGTTTTCACTTCTGATAACTTAACTCCTGTCTTGCAGTGTCTCTTGAGAGAAACATCCTGCACTGCTGTTTGCAGAGTTTTAAGTGCTGGGCTGGGCTACTATTCTGCCTGTGTAATTGCCTGCATCTAATTGTTTTCACCTGCTAGCTCCAGCAGTATTCCCTGCTAACTTCCTACTAAATCTGTTGCTTCCTTTTTCCTTTCTGTTTCCTCAGGGTGGAGCCGTGTGTAAACCAGCAGAAACACGCTCACAGTGGCTTACACGCGCGCACACATGCTCACACAGTTCAGAATCTGCTTATTCGGATTAAAACGCGTGCACGCCCGCGCAAACAGTGTTAAACATCTCCCAACACGCTCCCACATGCTCAGTCTGCCTTACACGCGCGCACACTGCCTTACTCGCGCTTCATGGCGCACACGTGCGCATACACATCCAGCAAGAAACTTTGGTGTAGGCAACAGTGTACACCTTCCATTTCTTGACTTTCTCATGCTTAGTTAGTGGCACACCTCTTTCCATGATATCTGTCTGACATCTGTCATGTAACTCTAACCTCCAATGAACTGCATTTCTTTCTACCATTCCCCCCTGTGATGTCACCTATCTCCTACTCTGTTCCTCCCCATTCTGTAACTCTTACACTACTCAGACTGTGCTCATTTGCTATGTGACAGTGGAATTCAGTATCCTTACACTCATTTGCATCAGATTGCCTACTAATGCTTAGTTACATGTCTTAGACTCAGCTTCCCCCCTTAGCAACCACTACACGGTGGCCATGTTGGTTTTGGTCTGCTGGTCCCTGCATTGACATTCCATGTATTGCATAAAACCCACATTTGTGGGTTTAAAACCTTCATTTTTATGTTCTATACAGCGCAGCCCGTTTGCGCGGGGCTGCGCTGGGTTTAAACATCGGCAATCGCCGAAAAAAATTATATTTTTAATATATTTGCATCAGGTTACCTTGCCAATGGCCACATATTTGGCCATTGGCATGCTGCCTGACACATATGCACCCTTTATTTGGAGCTGACATGGCTCCATTGCAGTTTTGCAGAAACGTACTCAGTTGTCAACTGAGTACATTTCTGCAGCTAAAACGGCTCTTACACGGGCTGTTCTGGGCTTCCTGGATCGCTAATCATCCTCATTTGCATGCTATTCAGCTGCAAGTGAGGTGATTAGCTTATCCACGCCCACTCCATGTAAGAGCCGTTTTAGCTTGTCTCTTACACGGACTTTGGGCTGTTCCTGGATCGCGAAGGCTGCATGGAGTCTTACACTACTCTTAGACTCCGTGCAAGCCTTCGTGAATCCGGCCCAATATGTCTTCAGAATAAGATATTTTCAGTCAAAGTCTGAGAGAGAGGTATGAAAAAATGGAGATAATGGAGAACAATGGACTATGCGTACATCACATTCAAGAATGAAGATGCCAGTATTTCCAATGTCACTACCAATACCAATATAACACTTGGGAAGGTTTTTTTAATCCACATAGAAAAGTTTATAGAACATCAGCATGCATTTTAGGAACATTAAGAAGTAGAAACTCCAATGTCTGTCATTACAGATTGACTGTACACCTTGGTTATTTTTTCAGGAGGGACAGGGCAAAAATAGGAAGCAAAATCACAGACGTTAAAAGTCAGTAGAACAACAGGCTTTGCAACCAACACTCATTTTATGAACTAGGAAGTTCTAATGTCTGACATTGGCGGACTGTGATTTTCAGTGGTTTACCAGAAAATCAAACATTTTATAAGGGACAGGGCAAAATCAAGGTCGTTCTGTAGAAATGCTCATCCACAGAAACGTTTATAGGATCATAGGATCGTAGGAAGTTACTAAGTTATTGGCCCTGAGGCCCTTACAAGTCTAGCCAAGAATTTATCCCATGTTCCAACAAGTCAGCACCCGATGCCCCTGTCCAGCAGGGACACAGGTGGAATCCCAGGAGTCTATTTACTGTTCCCTATCCAGTTATCCAGGTTGCGCTTAAAAGGGTTAATGAGGTACTCTGCTTGATGTGGAAAGGGAGTCTATTCCACAAAAGGGGGAGTCTCTGGGACACAAATCTGCCCGCCAACAAATCCTATTGATGTCACAGACCAGGGTGAGGTTGCTCATGTGGATTACTCGAGTGGAGCTTGACTTGCGGATATGCAGCAGTCCCATCAAGGCAGGGTCTGAGATTGCTTTGTATGCCAGACAGAGGTCACCTCTGAGGAGTCTGTCTGAGACTGAGTAGACGGACAGGGCTTTTAGCCTATCTGTGTATGATAGATGTTTGAGGCCCTGGATTCTCCTGATGAGGAACCTCTGTGGTCTCTCCAGCTGCTGCATGTGCTTTGTGAGGTACATGCCGAAAGGGCACTGTACTCAATAATGAGTCTTATAAGGGAAGAATACAGAGATGTTATGACCTCCTTGTCACTGGATGAGATACCCTTCCTAATAAGGGTAGCCATGTCGAAACCTTTCCATACAACAGAGGCAATATGGTGGTCAAAAGTCAGCTTGCTGTCAACCTGGGTGCTAAGTCCTTCACAACTGATTGCATACTTAGGACCTTATTATTAATGTCATAATTTCTGGGGACATCACTCTCTCCAAAGGGGATGATGATGCATTTTTTGGCATTTGGTTTGAGCCCATGTTTCTGGCACCAGTCATTTGTTTGGGTGAGACCCTCTTGGAGGATGTCCACATCACTAGGGGAATTGATGACAGTGCCCCGCTTGCAATCATCTGCAAACTTGGTCAGCAATAACCCACTGGTTTTGGCCTGCACCTCGGAAAAGTATATCCCAAACAACAAAGGCCCCAAGACTGATCTCTGGGGTACACCGCTCATTATGGTTCTACTGCTTGAGGTGAATTCCCTTGTTTTGACTAGGTGGGTTTTATTAATGAGACAATTTGCTACCCATCTGGTAACATACAGAATGATGCCTAGTTGAGAGAATTTATCTATTATACCCAAGTGGGGAATTGTATCGAAAGCTTTGGCCAGGTCAAGGTAGGCAGTGTGCACCATCTTCCCCGATCCATGTCTTTGATGACTGTCTCAAAGAAGTCAACCAAATTTAACAGTCACAACCTCCCCTTGATGAAACCAAACTGTGTGGGATTGAGTGTTTGGAGGCTGCTAATGTCATTGTTAATGATGTCCATGATAATCTGTTCCACGGCCTTGCAGATCAGGCTAGTTAGGCTGATAGGTCTATAATTTCCTGGATGGTGGACACTCCACCTCTGTGCAAAGCGATGACAGTGGCTGTCCTCCACTCAGCTGGGATGAAGTTGGTACCCAGGCTTTGGTTGAATAGTGTGCCTAATGGTGCTGCAAATTCCTGCCTGAGTTCATGTAGGATGCAGCCTGGGATGTTATTGGGTCCCATGGAGGCTGTATTTTTTGCCTTTGAGAGAGCAGTGATGACGTGCTCCCTAAAGATAAGGGGAGGGGTCATGTGTTGGGGATGTCCTGATTTACTGATGGAGGGACAGAGTGGTGAAGTTTTCACTGAACCTGTCTGCCAGCAGGTTGGCTATATCTACGGTGTTTGTGTATGTGGTGTCCTTGACCACCAGTTCTGAGCAGATCTGAGTGCTTCCTTAGAGATTGCAGACATATATGAAGAAGGTCTTATGACTGTCTTTAATAAATGTGGCCAGTTTGGACTCAAAGTTTGCTTTGGAGGATTTCACTACTGCTCTTATTTGCTTGTTCATGCTAAGGAGAGATTGCTTCCAATTAGGCACCTGCTCTTTCTTGGTCCTGGATAGCAATTTTTTCCCTTTTATTATAGAGTTAATTTATTGCAGATGTCCACCAGACAGGTTTACTCTTCCTTGAGGAGGATGATTTTGTCCTGTTGGGTATTCTGGATTCCATGCAGCTATATAAATGCTCGTGTAGTACTTTGGTGTAGGTTTGGACATTTTTGCCAATTCATATGGAGGGGGAGAGGGCTGTGAAAATGTTTATACCTTCTCTCAGGAGGTTGTAATCAGGTTGGAGAAGTTTTTATGTTTGACCGTAACAAGGGGGGGCAGGGGAGATGGTGGCTTCGAAAATGACCACTTTGTGGTCATATCTTACCAGGGAGGATGACACTGCAGGGATGCCCCAGTGGTTACTTATGCTGGTTAATACCAAGTCTAAGATATTATCACCTCTTGTGGGGGTGTTGACCAGCTGGTCCAAGGCATTTGCATTGACAAAATCAAGCAATCTCTGGGGATTTGTGTATTGGCATGAGTAGTTCTTCTAAAATATGGTTGGATAGTTAAAGTCACCTAGAATCAGGGTAAAGGATTGAATCTTGATAGATTCGAAGAGGTCCAGATAGGTGGAATGGGCATCTTGAGTGAAAATTGGAGGCCTGTAGCTAGCTATGATTTGAATAGGGGTCTTGTCAATGGTTAACTGCCCCTGAAGTGTCTCCTTTGCATTATGACCAGCCTGGAGGTGTGTATGTTTTTAATACATATTGAAAATCCACCTCCTTTTGCTTTGCTGCCCACGGTTTGGGGTCTGAATTTATGATTGGATGAGTAATGTGGTATGGTTGGGGTGCTCTCCACAGCTTTGAACCAGGTTTCTGTGACTGCACAAATGTCAGCATCTTCCAAGTTTAAGAATGCTTGCAATGATTGCAGTTTCATGTTTAGACTCCTAGCATTTAGCAGCATGATCTTTAATTTACGTTTTGATGAAATTTTCATGTTGGTAGATTTGACCTCATGGCATTGCCTAAAAAAGGCACTATGTGGAAGGCAAGAGCCTTTGCCAGAAGCCTGAAGCCCAAGGGAGTCAGATGCAAGCCATCTCTGGCAAAGCATCGGGGTCTGTCGACCATGTCTTTCCAGGCTGTCAGGTGCTGGATCCCCAGAAACTAAGCCAGTTGTTAAAGTCTATCATTTTCTGTTTGTATTGAGGCATTGTTCTGGACAACAGTAGAATGCTGATTAAGGCTAGAGAAATACCTGGGACACATATTCAGTGAGCTCAATCATATCTCTCTTCATATAGTCCAGGGAGGTACGTCTCATGTCATTCATGCCAACATGGACTATGATAGAGTCATAACAGTATATGTTGTTGAGAGACTTGAGTGCATGTGTGATATGGTGGATTCTGGAACTTGACAAACAAGTAACCATGACTTTCTCCTTATCCAGCATGGTGAGGGGCACATCTGTGTGTCTCACAATGGAGTGTCCTATGACTAGTATGTTAGATTTATGGTTAGGCCTTAGTGGCTGTGAGACACAAGTGTGTGGACTATATGTGGTGTGTGGCATGGTGGGCTGTGGAGTTTGCATGCGTTTTTGCCTTGGAGGTCTCTTTTGTTTGGGTATTTTTTTGTTGAGGACCTTTGCATATGTGGGTGTGTGTTGTGTAGGTGTGGGTGGTGTTTGAGATGTGGTATTTGTGTTGACAACCTTCTCAGTGCCAGATATACTGGCTTATGAGAGAGAGATCATAGACTCTAGGTTCTTAATATAATTGCATCTCTCACAAATTGTGTTCCTAGGTGGTAGTAGTAGAGGGTTGTCCATGTACATGAGGCAGTTGCTACACTGTCTCAGGATGCCCATATCAACCAGACTGGCAGGAGAAACCATAGGAAATTGTCCATCCATATTTGTCAGAATCTGAGGGAGAGAGCTAAGGGGGGATAAAGGGCGGAAGGTCTAAGATGAGTACTACTAGGTGATCACACAAGTTCTATTGAGGGAAAATTTGTAGCTGGAATACCTCACAATGGTTTAAAAACAGTGCAGCTGCGGTGCTCGACACGCAAACAAGCCCAAACCAGCTCAAACGCCGGGGGAAAACACAGAAATCTAGCCAATCAGCTTGTGCCAGATAAGGTCCAGGCAGCCCTGCTACTCTCACTAGCAGAGAAGATAGGCCCCTACCAACACAAGATGGCTGCCAGAAACAGTAATGAAATGTATTGAAATGCAGTTAAAGTTTTAAACAGTAATGAATTGCAGTAAATAGCAATGAAATACAATTAAACAATAATGAAATGCAGTTAATTGATAAATTGCTTTAAAACAGTACAAATGTGCTAAATTAGCTATAAGGCACATATAAAAATGATAGGTAAGTGCAAATGCAATAAAATAAGTGAAAATAAATGAAAAAGCACTTAGACTGGTCTTGGAGCCTTAGGAATTTTGTAAAACATCCCAGAGATGATGCACCTCAGAAGAGCCTGGTTTATATTAAAGTTTCATGTGAAGGATCGCTTAGCATCGTTACTGAGTTCTTAATTTGTTTGCTGTTTTTTTTTCTGACATGACTTTTTGTAAAATACTGTTTGTGATAAGGTTTAGCTTGTTACAGCAACAGTGAGCAGCTGTCAAAGTGTCCTACTGCCGTAACATTCTAAGAGGTATGCAAGCACACTACTACAGTCCAGTGATCTCCATTATCGGCAAAAAATGTACGATAAACTGTAAGCAGTGAAATGTAGCACTGCAGTTATGAAGAGATGAAAGACAAACACTAGAAAAGCAAGATATAGTATTGTTTGGGAACAGATTTATAAGTGTTTGTTATATGCAGTTCACGATCAGAGGAGGTTACAAAAATTGACTGTGGGAGTATCATTCATAGTTTATTTGGTATCACAATAGAGAAATTGCAGCTCAAAGATTCCACTGAAGGATTTGTCAGTTCATGCGTAGGAGGGTTAGAAAGATAATGGCAGCTAACCTGGTGCTGAGCAGGTACATGACCATGATTTATTAAAATGTTTGTTTTCAATTAGTTCTAAAGCTAATCAAGTTTGTTTGATGTCTGATAGAGGAAGGAATGGACTTTCAGATTTTAGAGACACAGCTGGGGTAAAGAGCGTTACCAGCAGAGCTATATGGCTTTAAAATGGTGAGTAGAAGTTTATCCATTGAGCAAACTGCCTTGTTAGGGTCATTATTTTGTAACTGACATTATATTATGTATGCATGTATGTATGTGTTTATTTGTTTATTCATTTATTTGCTTTAATGCATGATAACTATGATAGTGCACTAATCCTACTGAACCAATTTCAGTAACAGCCCAGGGAGACAGCACAAACTGTAACCAAGGTAACAACAGAAGCAAACAATAAGAACATGCACAGGTATACAATGAGCAAATGATACATTACCTTTCAGCATAAACAATAACATTGAGATAGGTTATTCAAATGTAGTCACGTCTTCATATGAGTAAGACAAGCAGCAACAGACAACTGAAACACAATATATATGCAATATATACAACGTAAACAATATAAGTAAAGATTCTTAAACACAATAAATACATCAAAGATAAGATAATATTTGGTATATTACACTTTAGGATGATAGATGACTAACCTGACAAAGGGTGATAACTAGCTGCTCAGTGTTTGTTTATAGAATTAGTGAGTGGGAATAAGGAGGGAGACAGATTATCTAAGAGGATAGTGACTGCAGTTAAGAGTTCTTAAATACAAAAATGAGAACAGGGGTCTTAGAAGTAGTGGGGGAGTGGAATATTTATGCTTAAGTGATAATTAGGTGTGAAAGGTAGAAAGGGGGGTCATTTAAGCTTAATTCATAATTGAACATGAAAAACAGGAACAGACAATTCTATCTGAAGAGAGTGTAAAAGCTTGGGTCTAAATTCTTGGATATTTTGTTTATTTCTGTTGTTAGGGAGAAGGTCATCCTGGAGTTCAAGGCGAGGTACTGAAAATGTATGGTCAGAGGAGGCAAACATGTTGGAAGCTCTTTGCAAGATGGTACATTATCGGAATCACATCTGTGCAAGTAAAGAGTTGCTGTTGTAATACAGATGGAAGAAATTTGTGGTAAAAACTTGTTTTAAGAGTTTTGAAAATGACAGCAAAAACATCAGTTCAGAGTGTTCTTTTATTAGAAGCTGCTTAGGACCTGAAAGGGAGCTACAATGGTGCTCAGAGAGTAGAGAGGTGAGAATGCTACTACTAACTATTTTAGAGGAAAACAGAGTTGAGTGTATTTCTTTTTGGAAGCACAGACTAACAGTGCAATGCTCTACTCTGGTTAAGCTAAAGAATACCTTTTCCAGTGGGAGCTCTAGATTCTGGAGTGAGAAATATGGATACTTCAGGCAGCCAAAAAGTGTCTGGTTAATTTTTAATTCTCCATGCTCAGGAAGATTAAATGAAAACTCAAACCAAGCTGGAACTTTCAATGAGTGACCTCTCAAACCTCTTGAATTAGAGGCCCATGGGAGATATACAAATGACCCTTATGAACACCAGGTGTTTTAGCTAATTGGCGATTCTGAATGCCCATGACTTGTTTCGTCGTTTTAATGGACAATTTCAGGCCAATAAAGCCAAACCCCCTAGCTGTGGATATGCATATTTTGGCCTTGTTATGACCTCATCAGCACAGCACAAGTAGAGTGTTTGACTAAGCATAAGAAACACAGGGCTTTTATACCCAGCTGATGTCCATTATCATTAGGGTGACTGCAAAATATCCCAAATAAGAAACTAAAACAATAAGTGGGAGGGTCACAGAAAAAAAAAAAAACAATCTGTAAAAACTAAATGAAAACTCCAGCCAAGATGGAATTTCCAATGAGTGACCTCTCAAACCTCTTGAATCAGAGGCCTGTGTTTCTTATGCTTAGTCAAACACTCTGCTTTTGCTGTGCTGATGAGGTCATAACAAGGCCGAAATATGCATATCCACAGCTAGTGGGTTTTGGCTTTATTGGCCTGAAATTGTCTATTAAAACGACAAAATAAGTCATGGGCATTCAGAATCGCCAATTAGTGGAAACACCTGGTGTTCTTAAGGGTCATTTGCATATATCCCATGGGCCTCTGATTCAAGAGGTTTGAGAGGTCACTCATTGGAAGTTCCAGCTTATCTGGAGTTTTCATTTAGTTTTTACAGATTGGTTTTCTGTGTGACCTTCTCACTCATTGTTTTAGTATGCTCAGGAAGATTGTCAAGGAGAGGCAGTGTTCCATAAAAAGACCTGTATATTTAAATGAGGAATTATACTGAGTGTCATGGTTATATGTGGAGAAAAGATATTGACTAGTTTATGGAAGGGTTGTAAATATAACTGCTATAATAAAATACATATTCTTGAATTTATTCCAGTTTAAATTAGATGTTAGTTATTAAACCAAGAGACCAGGGTCTGAAAAGCATGTAGAAGATATTATTCAATTGTAAGATGTGTGGTAGAAGAGTTAAAGATTATGATATCACCAGCAAAAAGGATGAGGTCTGAAAGGAGGCGATAACTGAATGTTGTATTTCTTCGTGTTTTTGTAAGATACTTTATTATGGTATTTCAAGAGTCTCTTTTCTGAGGCTTACAGCTATCAAAAACTAAGAGAGATGTCTGCTTGATTATTATAAACTGACAGAAAAAATTCCAAGAAAAGCATTACATAAATATTAGAAAAACATTATAGTAGCGTTAGATAATAGCTAAGGCTTGGTTGCCCAAGTCTTAACTCATTAACAGAAAAAGGTCACCATTCAAATATTATACTTTCCTCCAAGTACCTTAGGTGACAGACAGGGCACTTTCTACTTTGGAACTCTAGGTGAAAGCTAAGGCTTATCATATAATTGCGAAACTTTCCTCTGACAAAGTGCCCTTAAGTAAGAAAGTATGCAGCAACCAATCTGAAGTTGTAGGTGAGACCTGCAACTTATCACTCAGCTAAGCTAGAAATTAAATGGCTTTTTTTACTGAATGGTTTGTCTGTGTGAACTTTTTACTCTTTGGTTTCCATCCACTTAACAGATGTGGCTCTGAAAGTAAAACACATGCAGTGTTTTTGTTACCAGTATTTGTCTCTGCATATCTCACAATATTCTTAAAGGTACACAGTGGTCAACATAGTGCACACCCACCATTCATTTTCTTAAACCCAGTATTCCAAACAGCTATCAAACCCAATTTTTTCTGGCCATATATTCAATGGTTAGCACCTTGCCTACAGACTCAATAACTAATACGTGGAATGAAGCTAAAATGCGCTCTTACTAAACCCGTACTTAAATGTCCCAGAAGATGGACCTCCCTTATATATCTTGTTCTTTTAACTCAAAAAATAATGTGACATCTCCAGCTCTGGCCCAAATTTCATGCAGTAAGATGAACAGTAGACCTCAAATTATGCAACACTCCTCCATCACTCAGTTAAAGCATGAGTACACCAGTCAATAAAAGTACTAAGAGTTTGCCTCTTTAAAATACAAAGCCTAAATAACAAATGAAATGTACTTGAGGTCTGGATCTTCAAAAGTTATCCCGACATCATTAGGACTTCCTGAAACATGGCTCAGGGATAGTCACTGCTCATTAGCCTTCCTCCAAAACATATATATAACCTATTCCAGAATAACAGAGCAGCTGAAAAAGAATCTCATGGGGGACATTGCTATTGCTAAGGACACATTTGTCATGGTTAAAAAGAAGAAAACATGCTAAGTTCATGATCTCTGTCACTGCAACCAAATCTAGTACAAAAAGAGTAATCCTGACTAGATTATAGTTCACTTCACTATAATCAATCATGTTACCCTATTCATAGCTATTGTATACACCCCTTTCAAGCATTTTTTTATATATAAACTACAATACAGGAGAATACTCTCAAATTGCCCTAAAGGAACCATTATAATTACTGGTCATTTCAATGTAAATCTTTTAGACAAAAAAAACAAACAGGTTCACGGATTCTTATCACTTAATGCTTTGCCACAGCTAATCATAGCCTCAACTAGGCCAAATGTCTAGTAAAAACTCACACCTTGAACTTCTAATTACAAATATCCCTCAAATATGGAAAAGTATGTCTTCCGGTATGGGCGGTGGTCGAGTAAGATGTGTCTCTGCATTCTACCCCTAAACAGACTATGCTAAAATTACAAAATTACTAAAGGGAAACTATAATTTTGTATTATTACTGATAGTAGAAAGAGTGCTGAATGTTCAGAGCCACTGAAAGTGACAAATGACTAGCAAACATGTTAAATGGCACAATCTTGCTCAACAGATTGAATCATGCTCGCCATGTGTTAACAGTTACATTTTGAGTTCTATACAAGAAACTCCAGGTCTGTCATTTCCTAGCATGGATACACTTGATAAAATGATGGAGTTACTAAAGCAGGAGATTCAAAAGATGAATCATTTGTTGGTGGAGCATATCACCTCCATGGATTTCAGAGTAAAAGATGTGGAAGACATGCTTACGGACCATTCTGGCTAGCTCATCTGTCTCACAGATGAAGCATCAGCCTTAAAGCATAAGGTCAAGCAACTGGAATCTTAGCTTGAGTACACAGAGACCAAAGTAATTGATTTGGAGGATCTGATGCAGAAGAATAACTTGAGATTTGTAGGTTTTCCAGAGTGAGTGTAGCAACAGGACTGCAAGACGTTTATAAATTCCTTCTTAGCTGAATGTGAAAATATACCTACATCAGACATTTGCTTGAAAGGGACCACCAGGTATACTCATCAACTAGTCAAAGGGGCACTAGAGGGAGACCAGTTCTGGTATGTTTTGCTACACATGCTTTGAAGGAGCAAATTGTATCATATTTTCGGTCACCATGCAGATTAGTTATGTGGCAGAATCAATGTATTTCAATATCTAACATATGAGCAGGGGAGATCCTATAGCAACTGACACAGTGCTGGAAATGAGAGTATTCTGTCAATCTCGTTTCTCCTCCTGGTTTATCTTTGGGGAAGTGCAGCACCAATCTGATGTCCTAATAATGTTTTTTACCCTCTCCTAGGGAGCTTTGATAACATTTATGTAAAGAGCTATGAATCAAATATTTTGATTACCTTATATTATACTTTATTTTGAAGCCCCTTAATTTTGCTGTTTTATTTTAATAGTTATAAAAGCACATGTAGCTATTATGAAATGAGCATCGGGACAATACAAATTAAGAACATTTATTGCCTTTTGCTTGTCTCCGTTGTATTGGACAATCTTAGAAAGATCTGTTTGCCAAAGGGGGCACTGAGAAACCTTGTGTTTCAAAAAACTAAAGCAAATGGGTGAAATTACTCTAGTGTCTCAGAATATAAACAGATTTGTTAACCCTATAAAGCTTGCCAGAATTTTTAGTTTAATAGGGAAGGATCAAGTACATGCAATATTGTTACAGGAGACCCATCTGTCTCAAGTGGAGCACGGTAAGATATTAAAACATTTTCAGGTGGGGTTTTGTCCTCATATCCAGTTAGCAGAAGAAGAGGTGCAATGATCTTATTTAATAGGAGAGAAATGTATGAACCCTTAGCACAGCTGTCAGACACAGAAGGTAGATTCTCAGTCATTAAACTTTTTCCATGACAGGATGATCCCTTTTATTTATGTCTATTTACTATCAGGCATGGTTGTATTTTCAAAAGGTTATGTCTTTTGTGGGGGGTAGATTTAAATACAATAGGTACCCATGGGGAGGACAGCTTTGGACCTCACTTGATTAAGGTACCATCACTTGGTAAGACCTTAGGTAGATACTGCAAAATGTTCTGGATATGGTTGATGTGCATAGTGAATTAAACCTCCCTAATAGTTTCTGACAGTTTTTTGAGACATTAGAAGTTAAATATGAGATTTTGTTAAGGACCCCAGTTCAAGTAATTAATAAGCAATTATAATCAATGCTTTGATGTCCAAGACTGCTTATAGTTAGCACACACTACCCAGGCATGAACAAGTATAAAGTAAACCTAGCCAGTTTCCTCAAATCCTGTGATTTTTTAAGCACCTTTATTGAATTATCACTTACATTTATATAAAAGTAATCAAACCATACTAACAAGCTCACATTTACAAACATTATACATCATATATATTGTTATATGCCCTATAATCTAAGCAACATTACATAAATTATTCAGTTCCTGTTTTTTCTGTTAAACCCTGTTCCTCTTCCAAAACATTTCCTGCTTGTATCCTTCCCACAAGTTACATTTTTTCTATATAATTTAGTCTTACCCTTTTTCTAAAGATCCCACTTCCTTTTTTTAATCTCTATTACAATATTCACTACTTCAAGTATAGTTGGTTTAGATTTTGATTTCCATTTTCTAGTAACTGCTTTTTTAGCAGCCACCAAAATTAAACTTAACAAGGCCTTACTATGTCCAGGCAAATCAGATCTTGTATCCTAGCTAAAAAAATAATTTCCTTAGCTAGACTCATTTGCTTGCCCAGTATTTCTGATAGAGTACTTTGTTGGGAATTTTTAAAGTCTGTCAGCACATTACACTCCCAAAACATATGTTCACAGTAACCACTTTCTTCCCTATCACAACTCCAACATTTACTATCTACCTGAGGAAAATTATTTGGTGTCTGCTTGGAGTATAAAGTATCTATGCAAACACTTCCAGGCAAAAATCTTAATTCTTCTAGATTTTTTGCATATTTGAGAGGCATGCATATGTTCTCCCATGGTTTCTTTGTGAATTGTTTATCTAATCTCTCTTCACAAGTTTTTCTGACCACTTCTGATTGATTAATATAGTTATCATACAATATTTTATATGCATACTAATTATTCCTTTTTTAACATCAGCTTCTGTTCTAGATTCAGCTAAAAGCTCAACCAGAGCAGGTTTTTCATTTAGGATTCCCCTAGCCCTTTCTATCTGTCTATACTCTGATATAAATCACTAATAAGGAAGGAGATCACTAGCCTGCAAACTAAATATCCTCTTGGACTCTTCCTATTTTATTACCTTTCCTTGTATAATTATTTGTTCCCAGTACCTTGGTCCCTTTGCCATTTTCCTCTAGCAAATTCCAGCCCCCTCTTTTTTATTCTCTGTACCCTAATTGCAGTCATTGCTATTGGCAGAATTTTCTTTTTCAATTCCCATGTTAGCTTAGTTCTTAGTACACTTTCTGCAACTTTATGAATATAGTATTCTGAATGACTGTTGTCATTCTCCTTAAGGATCTACATCCAAAAATCCCATTCTTTCCTTATTTCTTAAATTACCCCCTGCTTCATCATCACCCCTTTCCACTTTGAATTCTAGCTTTCTGCTTGTTTTATGTATTATAGTCTTAACTGTGTGGCCTTAAAATATCAAATCAGGTACTGCTAAACCTCCTTGTTCTATTAGGAGGATCAACTTATCCCACTTGACTTTTGCCCTCTTCCATTCCCAAATAAAATCTGTCTTCTCTTTATTAATTACTATCCACAACTTCTTCTCTGGTTAACAAAAATATGCATGAGTGTATAAACTAAAGGCACTAAAAATATTTTTACTGCTTCTATCTTTCTTACTCATATCCATTGGCAAGAGCTTCCAGTTTCTCAGTTTTTGTCCTCAAATCCTATGTTTACACAAATTTGTCAGTTGCACATAACAGGCAGAGAGAGTCAGTGGCACAGCAACTGTGGGCACAAAGGGAGTTATGTTGGGACCTCAGGCTTTTTATAAGCTTGAGATGTCTCTTCTACAGGACAACTTGCTTAAAGACCTGGATTATAAAATTGGACATCACAAACAGCTATTGGGATAAAAGTTATTTGAGTCTTCCTCCTTATCAGTTAAATATTTAGCTGTAACATTAAGAAATTTAAAGGTCTCCTTACAAGCTATTTTTCACATCTGTAACAGGAATAAAGATAACACAAGAACATGCAGCAATTAGTGTAAGTGGGAGCAGAGGCTGTAACATGGGCTTTAGCATGAAAAACCTTAATTTTAGGTTATGTAATGCCTGTTGGTGCAGCTGTCAGTCTCAGTCAATTTTCATGTCAGGAGAGTTAAACTTCATTATTTAAATATGTACATAGTTCTGGGTGTTTGTTTTAAGTTACTAGGTTCTGGGGCTGTTTCATAGGTGCATAGGTTCATAGGTATGTACTAGGCTAACAACCACTGGGGCCTTTTTAAGCCTAGCCATGCATCCCAAATGTCTGAGTTCTGGTAACTTTTTGTAAGTGTAAGCAGGGAGTTGGGGGATTAAACATTTATAGGCTGCCTTTGTCAATTAAAGACATAGGTGCCAAACCAGGGATGAATTTCCTGTTCCCCATCCAGTTGTGCAAGGTACACACAAATTGGGTTACGGAGGAACTTTGCTTTACCTGGATTTAAAGGTGAGAATCAAACCTTGTACCTTGTATTTGTGAGATAAATACCTTAACCCCAGATGGGTTTATCCAACCCCAAATAATTTTGTTTATGAGGCTTAATTGTGTAGCTCTAAAGTATCCTTCAAATGTGGTAATACTAAACCACCTTGTTCTGTGGGGAGAAACAACTTATCCCACTTAACTCTTGCCCTGTTTTCCTCCCAAATAAATCCCTTCAGTTCTTTATCAGTTATGGTCCACAGCTTTCTTCTGGTTGATAAAAAATATGCTTGACCTCTGCACAATATTAAACTGACTAAACACAGTTTCACTGCTTGTACAGTACTACTCTTATCCATAGTCAAGAGCTTCCATCTTCTCAATTTTTTTTTTTGCTGTACTTTATTTTTTAGCAAGAAATATCTTTTCTGTATATCACCTATGACATAGGCAATCATACATTTATATCAATGAACCAGTTTCTCAAATTTTCTATTACCTTTTGTTTAGACTCTTCCAACATACCCTGAGCTGCCATAATAGAATCTTTTTTAATCCAAACGCCTAAGTGCTTCATGTTCTTATGCCCCCATAAGTATGGGTATTGCTGAACTAATTAGTGTGTGGGAAAATAGTTTACTGCTACCGCAATTGTTTCATCTCTATTTATTTTATATACTGAAAAAAAATGAAATTGTCTCAAATTGTTCCACTACCCTGAGATATCCTTTTCTGGATTTATCAAGTCAAAAGTATTATCAGCTGCAAATAAGACAATTTTTTGAATGCCCTGCTATTTATACACTTGAATTTATGAGTTTCTTATTTTATTTATTTTTGCCAATGACCTTAAGTTTAAGGCAAATAGTGAAGGTGAAAGAGGACACCCCCTGTTTGTTTCCTCTGTTTAAATATAGCTTGTCAGAGAGGAGGCCTTCCACCTTGATTTTTGCCTCTGATCCCATATATCTTCCTAATTAACTCTATTATTCTATCAGGAAAAGCAAATGCTGCTATTGCTGTACTCATAAAATCCTAACTCTATCGTATGCCTTTTCTGCATCAAGATCCACCAGCAATAGTGAGGTCGCCTTGCAGTTTTTTTATTAAAACAAGTGATCTTGTAAAGTGTTACATATGCTCAAATGGAGATGACAACAAAAAAACACTGTATAAAGGATCAACCTGACAAAACATTAGTGGGTACATGTAACACAAAAGCTGGAAACAGACATTTAAAAAAATGTCATATATAACAGGTGGTAATAATAACTTATTATCGTAATGGCTACAATATCAATATTATTTTGGAATGTGAATGGCCTCACAAGTGTAGACAAAATGGTAAGAGTATTTAAGTATATTAAAAAATGCAGAGTGCAAAGAACAATGCTAAATGATATACATTTGGAAAGAAGTGATCATGTGAATTTGATAAAGAAGGGATTTCAGGATTAATATTCAGCAGAATATCAAGAACACAGAAAAAGGGGAGCACTTATACTAATTGCTAGAGGAGCTCCAACAGTGATAAAAGTGGAAAAATGATAATAATGGTAGATTTGTGGTAGTGACGGGCTACTGGCAAGGGAGAAGGATTCTGCTAGTATATTTATATTCCACCTAAAACTGCTATTATGGAGCTTAAGAACATTTTGGGAGAAATAATCAGCTTTCAGCAGGGAATATTACTTATAGGTGGGTGAGTGGAATTTGATTTGCAACAGTGAGGTTGTATCTGGGGAAACTAGAAGGGAAAATTTTATGAAGAAAGTTATAAAAATATTTGGCATGGAAGACATGAATTCAGTGGTTGGAACTCAAAGAGAATTTACATGTTATTCCTGAAGGTATAATAACTGGGCTAGACTAGACAGAAATAATATTTCACAGGAACATGAGCATTTAATAGAAAGCTTCAGCACACATCCAATAACTATTTCGGATCATGCGCCAGTAACAATGAAGATAAAAATGCAGGGTATTAAAGTAAAAATGATACCCTGAAGCTTCCCACCTATCTGTTAAAAAGAGGTGAATTTAAGGAATGGCTAGTGGAAATTATTTGAGTCATAGGGGAAGATAGAAATTTCTTCAGAAACTATAACTAGTGAGTGGGATAAACTTAAACTGGAGTTAAAAATAGTGTAGAAATAAAAGAAAAAGCGATACGGTTAAGAAGTAATAAGAATTATTTAGAGGCGTTGACAAAAGGTAAAGTATTACAAAATACAGGGGAATCTCCCAGAACAAGAGGATGCTCAGTTGTCGAGTGCTAAAGAGAAAATAAAGGAGTATGAGGATAATATGCATGAATTTAGAAATATTGTTTTTAAGCAACTGTTTTTTGATAATAACTCCAGGGAACAAAACTTTTGGCACAACAACTTAGGAAACAGAAAGTAGAAAGGGTTATTACCAAATGTAGTGAGCCTATAACAACTAAAATAACCAGAGATTCTATAGATGTATTAAGAGGTATTTCGGAAATTTTATGAAAATTTATATAAAGCAGAGTTGTAAGGGAAATCAAGAAAAATCACAAATAGAAATATTTATGGCAGAGTTAAATATGCCAAGGTTAGAGGCATATGAGGCTCAACAACTAACAGTTAAGATAGGAGGAGATGAGATAAAAATGATAATGTATAACCAATCAACAGGAAGATCTCCAGGAGCAGATGTTATTCTGGTGGAAGTTTGGAAGTTAGGATCAACGAAAGTGATAAAAATTTGGAAGGTTTTGTTTAACAGTATTTTAAAAAGAGAGGAGGAATCAACATCCTGGAAAAAGCTGTGGTGGCTGTAATATCTAAAGACGGTAAAGACCCTTCTAATCCAGCTTCATATAGGATCATCTCAATTCTAAAGCATGATTATAAAGTGTTTATGTCTATAATGGCTAAAAGCATGGCAAAGGTGATGCCAACATTGCTAGATATAGACCAATGTGGTTTTATGTAGGGAAGGCAAACATTTGACAACATTAACAGAACAATGATGATTCAGAGGGAAGCAGAATGTAATAATATAATGCTATTATTGGTAGGTTTTCATGTGGAGAAAGCATTCGACAGAGTAAGCTGGGATTTTATGAGTATGGCAAGGGAAGTATTTGTATTTATTGATACAGTAATATGGTTAATTAGAAGGATATATGAGGGATTGGACACAAAAATCAAAGTGGGAGGGTTCCTTTCTGATAAATTGTGTCTGAACAGAGGAAACAGGCAGGGGTGTCCACTTTCCCCTTTGTTATTTATGTTATATTTAGAACCACTGGCAAATAAAATAAGGGACTCAGAAATACAAGGATAGAATTGGTATGGTGTTCAAGAAAATGTGTCTTTTTTTGAAGATGATATTATTTTGTACATGATGGATTCAGAAAAGGAAATCTCAGTGTTGTGGAATACTCTGAGACAGTTCTAGTTTTTTTCAGGATATAAAATTAAGGAAGACAAAATAAAGACTATAGAGATAAACTATGTACCTACACATGAACTGGTCAAGCAATACACATATTTATGGGGACTTGATAAAATGAAGTATTTAGGAGTATGGATTAAAAAGGCTTCAGTTATGGCAGCTAAGGATATGTGAGAAGAGACTAAAAAATATAACAAAAATTTGAGACAATGCAAGCTTTTGTCTATGGATGTGGATAGCAAGATGCAAAAGTTTTGTCCCTTTAGTTTTATACACAGGTCAGGCATGTTTTTATCAACCAGAGGAGAAGTTATAGACAGTAATTAATAAAGGGTTGAAGGATTTTTTATGGGAGGGGAAGAGTGAAATAGTCAACAGAGATAAGTTGATCTTCCAATGTTTTTGTGAAGGTAAAGATGTGGAGAGGACTGGGCTGGTATAACTTTTTTTAAACACCTTTATTAAATAGGACTGTGCTGGTATAACTTTTTTTAAACATCTTTATTAAATTTATCACTGAAGACATAGGCAAACAAATTAATAGAAAAGAAAACAAAACCATATTAATAGATTTTCCTTTTACATACATTAAACATTACATATATTTTCTTTCTTTGTAACTATCATCAGTCCAACACTATATAAATTGCTGAATTCTTGCTTCCCTTAAACCTCATTCCTCCTGCTCCTGAACATTGTTCTACATGAATTGTTCCCACCAGTTCCATTTATTTCTATGTAATTTATTCCTTCCATTTTCTAAACATCATTCTTCTAGTTCTTTTATCTCTTTAATAATACCCAGTACTTCTGATACAGTTGGGTTAGACTTTGATTTCCATTTTCTATTAATTGTTTTTTTTTTAGCAGCCAACAGAATTAAATTTAGTAAAGCCTTACTATGTCTGGCAATTCAGATCCTGTGTTCCAGCTCAAAAGAATCATTTCCTTAGTTACAGTCATCTGTTCACTCAACATTTCTGACAGACTACTCCATAGGGAATATAACAAAATTGACCAACTCATTACACTCCCAAAACACGTGTTCTCAGTTACCTATTTCTTCCCCATCACACCTCTAACATTTGCTATTTACCTGAGGAAAAATTATTTGAAGTCTGCTTGGGGTATAAAAATACCTATGCAAAGATCCTAAACCTTCTGAACTTTGTTGCGTACTTGGCAACCATACATATGTCCTCACATTGTTCTCTTGTATATTGCTTTTCCAGTTTTTCTTCCCAATCTATTCTAACCTACTCTAATTGATTCTTATAGTTATCATACAATATTTTATATGCCATACTAATTTTCCCTTTTTTAACAGCAGCTTCTGTTCTAGATTCAGCTAAAAACACTACCAGAGCAGGTCTTTCACTTAAGATTTTACTATTCCTTTTTATTGCCTATACTCTGATGTCAATCACTGGTAGGGAAGGCAGTCTCTAGCCTGCAGTCCAAACATCTTCTTGGCCTCATCCCACTGTTAACTTCCTCTGTCTAGTTATTTACACCAATTGCCTTGGCTTCTTTGCCAGATTTATCCAGTAAATTGCAGCCTCCTCTTGCCTCTTTTCTGTAACCCACTTGTAGCCATCTCCTTTCTTACTTTTCATGATGGCATAGTTCTTAGAATACTTTCTACTACTTTATAAATATAATATTCTTTATAGCTGTTGTTATTCTCCTTAATGATCTGTATCCAACCCCCCAGTCTCTTCTTATTTACGGAATTTCTTCCCTGATCATTATCATCCCTTTCCATTTTGAATTATAGCTTTCTGCTTGTGTCACATACATGAATCTTAACTGTGTACCTGTAAAATATCCCTTCAAATCAGGTAATAAACCACTTTGTTCTGTTGGAAGGATCATCTTATCCCACTCAATCCCTGTCCTCTTTCCCTCCCAGGTAAAATCCTTCAACTCTTAATTACTATCTACATATTCTCCTCTGGTTAATAAAAATATGCCTGACCTATATATAAAATTAACAGGACTAAAAACATTTTCACTCTTTGCATCTTACTGTCCATATCCATAAACAAGAATTTCCAGTTTCTCAGTTTTTGTATTATCTTTTTTTCTACTAATGTATCTTTAGCTACCATAACAGAATGCCTTAATCCATATTCATATATACTTCATTTTATTGTGTCCCAATATATATGTGTATTCCTGGACCAATTAATATTGGCTGCATAGTTTATAGCTATAGCTTTTATCTTCAGAAATTTTTATATCCTTAAATGACTTGAAATTGTCTCAGAATGTTTCACAACACTGAGATGTACTTTTCTGGTTTTATCAGGTACAAAATATTATCATCTGCAAATAAAGCCAATTTTTCTTCATTACCATACCAATTGTATCTTTGAATTTCTGAGTCCCTTATTTTCTTTGCCAATGGCTCAAATATAATGCAAATAACAAATGGGAAAGAAGACACTCCTGCCTGGTTCCTTTGTTCTGACACAACTTATCAGAGAGGGGCCCTTCCAGTTTGATGTTTGCCTCTGATTCCTCATATACCCTCTTAATCAACCTTATTATTGTATCAGGGAACGCAAATGCTTCCATTGCCCTACTCATAAATTTGCAGCTTATTCTGTCGAATGCTTTCTTTGTATCAAGACCCACCAATAACTGAGATATTTTCTTACATTCTGTTTCCCTATTGATCATCATTGTTGCAATAATTTTGTCAAATGTTTGCCTCCCTCTCTACAAAACTACATTGATCCATATCTATCAATTTTGGCAAACATTTTTGCCATTCTTTTAGCTAGTATAGCCATAAACACATTATAATCATGGTTGAAAATTGAAATGGGTCTATATGAATTTCTGATGGATATTTACACTGTCTGTGTAACAGACCCAGAGCAGCTTCCTTCCAAGTTGGTGATGCGTCACCTCCTTTAAAATATTATTAAACAAAATCTTCCAAATCTTTATCACTTTCTTCCTTCCTAATGTCCAAACTTCTAAAGGAATATCGTGTGTTTGCAGAGGCTTCCTTGCAGATTGATTATACATCACTGTTTTGTCTCATTTTCTCCTATCTTAACTATCAGTTGTTGAGCCTCATCTTCCTTTAACATTGGCATAATTAAGTCTCTCATTAATATTTCCATTTCTGCTTTTTCTTGATTTACATATTTCCATGCTTTATACAAATTTTCGTAAAATTTCTGAAATATTTCTATTACCACTACATGATCTCTGGTTATTTTTCTTGTTATAGGCTCCCTAAATTTGGTGACAACCCTTTGTACTCTCTGTTGCCTAAGTCATTGTGCTAAAAGAGTTTGGGCTCTGAAGTAATTATCAAAAATAGATGCTTAGCAGCAATCTTTCTAAACTTATGCACATTATCCAGATACTACCTAATTTTCTGTTCAGCGCTCTGTGGTTGTTCCTCTTCTTGTCCTGTGAGATTCTCCTTATTCTATAAAACTTTAACTTTTGTCAGCCCATATAAATAATTCCTGTGCCAAAGGGAGATACTGCCATCACAGCTATCTGGAATTTTGTAAATAATTATATGTCAATTGTGAATATCAACATGATCTATATAAGATGCTTGTGATGCTTGTGTGTACAAATGCATTAGAACTGTATGTCATGTGTATATCAAACTGGTCTGTATAGACATATGTGTTAAAAAGGTATTTTGTAAAGTATTGAGCTTAAAGATGTATCCACAGTGAGCCCTGCTGGAAGAGAACAGAAATGTACATACATTATTGTAAATGTTTAAATGTGTATATTTTAATAGTGCAACTGGAATACAGGAGGTTAACTTCTTTATGGCAGCTAGAGACATCATAGGGAGCTCTCTGTATTGTGTGTGTGTGTGTGTGTGTGTGTGTGTGTGTGTGTGTGTGTGTGTGTGTGTGTGTGTGAGTATGTGTGTGTATGTACATGCGTGCGTGTAAATCAAACCTCAAAGAGTATGTGCACCAGCTACATGGGCAGGGACACAAAGCACTGGTTGGACACATGAAGCACTGGTTGGACAGAGAGGGTGCTGGAGGTCTTGGCTTAGCCACTCAGCTGAGATCTCAACTCTATAGCTCTGCCAGTGGGGTGTTTTATTGGGAATCTGGAGAAAGAGGCAGAAACCAGCCCCGGACTGTCTGTAGTCACTGTGAACTCGTAAGGGAAACTGCACTTAATGCAGAAATCTGCATCTGGAAATACTGTGTGTACCTTGTCATCCTCCCAATGTACGTCCCCCACTGGTGCCAGTGGTAAGGATTGAGGCTCCTTGATTACTGGCCAGTGGTGGGTCATCACATTTATTGGTTGGCAGTGGTGGGATATCCACATATTAGGATTCAGTGGTGTGGATATTGAACTCCTGTAGCCTGTAAACAATGGTCACTAAAGAAGGTCTTTGTACTCTCAAGTAGCCACACGGTAGGCATTCAGAGTTTCATAATCACAATAGTTTTATTCATTTTTTGTTAGTTTAGTTAGTCAGGGAGTGCAGGCAAGGATGTCAGCAGAACCAAGAAAAAACGGACTTGCTCGACGAAAGTTTAATAAAAACAAGTAAATCCACAAAGAACAAATGTCAGGCAAATTCAAATAAGCGCTTTCGTTTGGCTCCTGCCAAACTTTTTCAAACAGTTTACACATCACTTCCTGCTGGTTAAATAATTTTTGTCAGTGATGCAAGCAATTAAAACCATTCGAAATATTAAAGAGGCAGCATGCCTACATAAAAGAACCTTTAAAAACAATACCAACAAAGCAATGTTTTACAATCAAAACAATTTTTGTGTATGTGCCGAACAGAAGGTCAGTAAATATTATCACAAAGAATATATGCATATATGTGCATAATGACTGCATGTTTAAACTATTTATTTATTTATATGGATTTACCACCACACTTAATAAGTATTTCATACCAAAATAGTTTATCTTATATTAAAAATGTATTACATGTGTATATATTCATGCACACACATATATTTACATCAATTCAAACCTCACAGGTTATTAATTAATTTATTTATTTATTACTTTTTATACTATTAAATCATGTACTTTTAAACATCTCTGTCACTATCATTAATCATTTTACTACATGGTTTTATTATCTTTTGTAGTTAAATTAAGAAAACACATACATGATTTTTGGTTTGGTTGGTATTGAGTGTTATTTACAAACACACATACATTTTATAATTGACACTATGAATACCATACATGGTATGAATTAACAAACGCAATACTTTAACTTATGATTACTTAGAGTTTAGTAATAGAGTTTCGTGAATATTGGTCTAGCATTTTATACATATTCATCATCGCTAGCATTAGTTTTGTGGAGAAGTTAATTTAATATTTTACATATAATATTTTGTACATTTTATAAGATTACAATCATTATTATTAGTTATATATATTTATTATACATTGTACATTATTATACTTTATTGATTATTAACTTCTAAGTTGACACAAGAGACGTTTATTCCCATTTACACACATATATTGTATTATTTTATACTCATTTTATACATCTTAAATATTCTTTGACATCTTTGTATACAGGGTTGGATTTGCGAGCGCACATCATACGCTGTTCCTTCGTGTGCATTTTTTGCATTTCTTGGCAGTTTAAACATGCAGTCATTATGCACATATATGCATATAGTCCGTTTTTTCTTGGTTTTGCTTTGTTTTGTTTGGTTTTACTCTTATTGTCAAGGATGTCAGCAGAGGAGTATGACAAGCTGACAAGGAGCCAATGGGCTGAGAAGTGCCAAGCCAAAGGACTGGTGCATGCTAACCTGACTAAAGTGGAAATGATTGCAGCCTTAACCACAGCTGCATCACAGACCAGCAACCAGGAGGACAACCAGATGGGCCTTGGGGATGAACAACTCTCAGAAAATGGACAGTTCAACTTTGCCTCAGAGGACATAAAAATCCATCTGGAATTAAAGAGACTTGAATTGGAGGTCAAATGTTTGGAAATAGAATCAGCAGAGAGACTGCGGCATTTGGAGGTCGAAGCAGAATCATTAGAGAGACTGAGACATCTGGAAGCCAAAGAAAATGAGAGGCAGGGCAACATGAAAAAGAAATGCTGACTTCACCAGGATCATGGAGGTAATGGGGAAGGGAGTAACTGAACCCCAGAAGCAATAAAGGTAAGTAATTTTCTTCCACAATTTACAGAGGGTGATAATTTTAATAGTTTTATTCATATGTTTGAAAGGGTATGTAAACAGTATAATGCTGACCAAGGGCTGTGTGTACGGTTCCTGACACCCCTTACTCCTAACTGTAACTGTTATTTCTAAATTGTCTGATACTGATTGCGTAAATTATAATACTGTTAAATTGTTTATTAGAGTCTTTTACGTTAACACCTGATGCTTATAGAAAAAAGTTTTGTGAGCATAGGCGTAAAGCAGATGAAAGTGTGTGTGAATATATTGCTGAGTTAAGCACTTATTTTCATAGATGGGTGAGTGGGTGTCAGGTCACCACTTCTGAAGGGGTGGCAGACCTTTTAGTGAGGGAACAAGCCCTTAACACTTTACCCAAGGACATGAGAATCTGGTTAGGAGATAGAAAATGTAACTCCACACATGAGGTGGGGAAAAAGGGAGACCCATACCAAGCAAGCAGGGCATCACTGCACAGGAAAGGGATACCCAGTGCTGCACATGGGTCTAAGGGAACCCATGGTGGGCAGTCTAAACCACCCCATCAAAGTCCGCTAGTAACAAGGGAAGCTATTAGTTCAGGTACATGGCCAGGATCAAGGGTTAAATGTTTTAAATGCAACCAGTGAGGCCATATAGCATATAGATGTCCATGGAGGCAAGGTGGGAAACAAAATGTGGGAGAGCTAATAAATGTGAATGAAAGAATGCCAGCAGTAAGTTCTCTGGAGGCAACAAGAGTACCAAACTACCACAAGAGGTTATATCCTATATTAGTAAATGGAAAACATGCCACTGCTAAGAGAGACACAGCCTCTGACCTAACCATTGTGAAGCCTGCAATGGTTAAAGAGGAGCACTACTTGCTTGGGCAGTCTACTCCAGTCAGAGCTTTAGGAGGGACCCATTCCAAATACCTTTGGCTAGGGTTCACCTTGACTGGGATGGTGGAAAAGGAAGTAAGCAAGTAGGTGTGTTTGATAATATCCCTGCAGATGTCCTGATAGGGAATGATTTTGAAGATGCAGTACCCTGTGTACATGCAGTTACATGCAGTCAGGCTTGGATACTAGCATGTGGGTCTGGTAGCCTAAAGAGGACCCAGACAGACCAGGGCTGGTGATGTGGCTACTTCAAGGAGAGAGCTACCCTGTAGCAGTGAAACTGAAGGTGAGCCACAGCTACTTGTAGTTGCTGATGTTCTCTTGGACAGAGTGAATGCAAGGGCAGAGGTGAATAGTAGTACCCAGACTGACAGTGAGGCACCACTGTCAGAGGATGCCAGACTTCCTATGGAAGGGGAGCTTGGAAGGGTTACAAAGAGAGAGTTCAAACAGGCTCAGCTCTCAGACCCTACATTCCAAGGCTTGAGGGAAGTAGCCAGGGAGGCACCTGATTCTCAAGGAAAAGGGGAATCCGTATACTGGGACAAAGTGTTACTGCATAGAGAGTGGACCCCTGAAGGAGGGCTAGAGGGTGAGAGAATACAACAGTTGGTACTGCCCAGAGCCTACCATCTGGCACTTCTAGCCATTGCCCATGATATTCCCTTTGCAGGTCATATGGGCATAAAGCATACCAAGAGACACATTATGCAGAACTTTTATTGGCCTGGGATTTCCAGAGATGTAACAGGGTACTGCAAGAACTGTGAGCGGTGCCAAAAGGTAGGCAAGGCAGGAGACAAGGTCAAAGCTCCTTTGATGCCTTTGCCTGGTGATTGAAGAGCCATTTCAGAGGGTAGATATGGATATTATGGGGCCTCTGAGTATCCCAAGTTCTACAGGGAAGAAGTAGAGGAGTTGAGGTTAGGAAATTAACTTTTTTCCACTGTAGTGCAGTTTTGGAGTTGGTATATTTAATTTATGGGGAATGCATGGGGGCTTGTCCCATGCAGAAACGTAGTAGAAAGTGTGTTTTTTAGTCAGGTGTTGTTGTAGGTGGAGGGGATCTTATTCACTTGTGCAATGTAGTTTTCAATGTTATGAAGCACACTTTTAATGTTCTGAGTTTTCAATGTTTTGGGTTTTCAGTGTTTTGAATTTTCGATGTTATGGTCTCAATGATATGAAATTCAACATTATGAAATTTCAATGTTATGAAGTAGACCCATATATATATATATATATATATATATATATATATATATATATACACACACACACACACACACACACACACACACACACACACACACACACACACACACACCTATAAACATGCAAACAATGCATACCTACATTTAAATATAAAAATGTGGATATGAATACATGTATAAATCAATAAAAGAGACTTTTGTGTTATAATGATGAGAATAATCAAGTGAGGAGAGTTATGCCACAACAAGGTATTTTTAGCTGTAGGAACTGTAATCATTGTTTGTACATGTGTAACAACAACAAATTTGTTCATCCTACAACTAATGTTGTTTATGAGTTTAGACACTATGCTGATTATAGAACAAGAGACTTAGTATATCTGGTCTCATGCACAAGATGCCATGCCTTCTATATAGGCAAGACAAATCGTACTTTAAGAGAGTGTGTAAGGGAATGGGTTCCGACGTGTAGATCGCGAGATGAATGCCCGTGAGCTACAATGCAGAAACTAGAAGGCCGCAGCACCGCTAGACTGTAGAGCGGTGCGGCCGAAAGGGAGATACACTGTTGGAACCCATGTTGGTGGGAAAACAAACGGAGACAACCCCTAAAGCAGCTATGCGGGCTGCAAACCGACAGTGGAAACAGCCATGCAAAGCCAACAACAAGTAAAACTAAATGAACGGAAATAAAAGTATCATACCGCAAGCGCTCCACATGTCCACACAAAGCACAAAAATACATTTATCATGAAAAAAAAAGCAACATACCTGTAGATCTCCACAAGTCTTCACAAACCCGCACACTAAACATTCCCAGGAAGCAAATAGTAAAATCCATAGTAGCTGCAGCTGCAGCAGAGCGTATGTACATGCGCATTTTCCAGACAGCAAGTCCCTACCAATACATTCTAACATTATATAACAGCACAGACAGCCCTGAGCTGTGCAGAATATGTGTAGCCTAAATACCACAAATATGTGGACGTCCAGCAGTGTAGTGGAACAGACAGATGAGTTTCAGACTTCATACCCCTCAGAAAGTACATGCTACCGCAAGATCTGTTGGTGTAACACCAACCAAGCATGTCACAGCATGATGGACACAGTGTCTCTGTGAGTACCACTGTTGTGAATGGCTCCATTACATGCCCAACCCATAGTGATGTTGAGGCATGCCTGCAACAGACAGCAACTGTCCTGCCAGAGCCCACCTAGTGCAATGGCAGGTGGGAACATGGCAACTCAGGCAAGCACAGACTACCAAGCCAACAGCAGGGAATAAACATTGTAGTAGGGGAATACTGTCACACAGGGGTAGCAACCCTCCACCCAGTCCACAGCAGCATGTGTGTATTGTAGGGGCTGCCAAACACATCCATTGATTGCTGCAGGTGGGGTACACAAGTATGCAGGCCCATGTAGGCAGACAAGGGTGCAACACAGAGTAACCTCCCTATGTAACCTCTGTCACTGAAACTGAGACTAGGCCCCACACCCTGATTGGCCAGCAGCAACAGCTGGGAGTTAAAGGGGACCTGTGCAGTACACATAGAAATTGTGTTGCAAGCAAGCTGTGTAGACACCTACCAGACTACAAGCACTTGTCAGCCCCATTGCTGTGTGAACTGCACATAGTGAAACCCTAGCAGAACAGGTAGTCAGAGCAAGGCGGAATACAGACAGCTGCACAGGGAACTGTGGCAGGAAGCACTACTTCACAGGGTACAACACAAGGCGGTGTGCAGCAACTATTCTAACATCTGATAGTGACTTGTACCAGTGTCGTTACTACATCCTGTTCCCAGCTACACTGGCCGTGATGGATACTGAGAGGCCATCAACAAGTGGCATTACCATGATGGAATCTATGTGCCTGTATAGCCCTGGTCACCTTGGCAACAGATACAGCACAGTGCCCAGCCAACGGGGCAAACCAGTGCTGGTAGTGGAGGGATACCTCTACCAATTTCAGCGTGAAGCACCACCTAAACGGTACTGGTCATTTATCGAGCGGAGAGTAAAGGCCTGCAGAGGTTTTGCCAGCACTGTTCATCAGGATGAGGGGGAAGAACTGCTTAAATCACTGCCACACCAGCATGGCCCAGATGCAACAATAGCCCAAGTGGCTACACTGCAAGCAGAACTGCGGCAGAGGGCAGTAACCGGCAGTGACTTGCCAAGTCTGGTAATGCAGAGTGTCCTAGGCACAGCGGATGACAATGTACTACAAGAGATGCCTTGTCGTGCCACCCTGCATCGTAGCATAACTAGGGTACAGCAGAGGGCATGGGCATCCATGACCACACCTCCAGTAACACTCGCGGATATTGATGTCAGCCAGTATCCACTCCGTAGTGGCAGCTTTATCCTCCGTAGAAGGTCTGATATGGATGCGACTGATTCCTTGGTTCTACTTACAACGTCACAGAATCTGACTGATCTGTGCAGATCTGACATCATTCTTGGGGATGGCACTTTCCCTACATGGGCTGATATATGTCGCCAGCTGTATACATTACATGGATGTATTGGCACCCCCACCTCAACAAGGATTGTCCCCCTGGTGTACTGTCTCATGACAAGGAAGTCAGAGTCTGCATACAACAATATGTGGAGATACTGAAGGGTATGGCCGCAGAACAGGGATGCACCTTGGCTTCACAGTATATTATGACTGATTTTGAGAAGGCAGCGATCCGTGCCAGCCATAAGGCATTCCCTAAGAGTATTCTGAAGGGGTGCCTTTTCCATTTCGCACAGATCATTTGGCACCAGATCCAGCATCACCACCTTGTGGCCCTCTGTGGTATGGACACTGCTTTCTCAATTGCCATCCACAAGCTAATTGCATTGGCATTCTTACCACTGGAAGATGTTGTCCCTGCATTTCTGAACATCGTGGCTACTTTACCAGACTGTGCACAGCCTATTGGCGTATTTCTGGATCATCATTATGTGCGAGGCTGACCACGCAAGTATGCATCCCGCTGCTCTGCACAGCAACGACTGCCATCGTCCTACCCTTTGAGGTTTTGGAATGTGTGTGATGTCTCTGACATGGACTTCCCACGGACTAATAACCAGGTAGAGGCATGCCATCTTCGGCTGAAGGTGTTACTGGGATGCCCTACTGTGCAGCTATCCAACCTTCTGTCTGTTCTGCAACAGGAACAGAACCTGACAGATACCCGATGGGAGTCTCTTTTGAGGGGGATGCCTGTGACACCACGTAGGAAGGCTATTGTTGTAAGGGAGCATCGTCTAAAGCACATCTTGCAACATAAGTGTGACTACAGTGATATGCAGGATTTTCTCCGTGCTGTGGCACATTTCTACAAGTTGTGATTATATTTGGGTTTAGTATGCACCAAGCACTGCACACATCACTTTACATATTGTGTTAATAAAGGCATTGCCCACAGCACACAGGTTTCACACTACCACTTTCATGTCCACTTGCCATCCTATGCCAGGCACATGTTCCACTGACAGTTGCACGTGGTGGCTTCTAGGGGGGGTGCAGAGTGTATCACTAAGGGGGTTTGTGTCTCCCACCTGTGGTTAGGGTGCAGGGGGTTCCTCTATTCCCACCGGGAATTGTCTGCAGGCATTTGTCACTGCAGCTAAACTGCCAACCTGCCATGTGTCCACATGCAGCTGTCTCACAGGGGGGTGTCGCACCACCTAGGTGCCTGAACCCTAAGGTAACATATTTATGCAATCAATAAAGAGGATGAAGGCAATGGTCTAGCCCAACATATACTTAGGTATGGATCAACCTATAGTTTTTTGTTTTTAGTTATATAACTTATTCACCATAGTGACAGGCTAGGTAACCTCAAAAATTTAACTGAAAAGAGGAAGACTGAATGAATTATTAGAATGCAGGCTGACAAAGGATTTGGGCTAAATGATAAAGTTATACTTAAGCCCTTTTTATTGGATAGACCGCTGAAGCACTAGTGTTTTTCTAGATTTAGTCTAGTCAGTTTGAGCTTTGAGGTGTATGTTTTTTATGCTTTACACATATGCTTTTTATGTTTTATATGTCTTCATGTGTATCTTTTTGCATTTTTTTATATGCTTTCCAGAAGGAGATGTTAGTCGAAGCATATTTTAATAGGGAGGAGTGTCTTAGTATTTCTATTTTATTTTAGATAGATGCTTTTAGGTTTTTCCTGTGTACCTATTCTTGATTTATACATGTATTCATATCCATGTGTTGTTTTATATTTAAATGTAGGTATGCATTTTTGCATGTTTATATGTATGTGTATGTATATATATATATATATATATATATATATATATACATATACATATATATATATATATATATATATATATATATATATATACACACACACATAGTTTTAGTAATTTTAAGAGATAATTAAGGGATTTACATACTTGATTGAAATCAATTACATGATTTGAGAGAATGTATATAATGTAACTGACTGCTGCTGTGTTTGTTGAAAGTCTGAAGAAGCATTACTACAGGTGCGAAAGCACTTACATTATTAAAATATTTCTTTTCTATACTCCTTTGGCCGTGTTTGCTGCCTCTTTTTTATTTTTATTTCAGTCAGGAATATAGTGAAGTATAGTTTAGATGTTTTTCTTTATTTATTTGAGACTATTCTGCAATGTTGATTTAAATATTTCCTGTGGTTTTGAACTCTGATGTCACTGTGAATACATAGTGAGTATTTTCTTGTTCTTTTATTATTTATTATTAAATATATTTAAACCTTTCATTGTGGCTGATCTTTGTGAGACATATTTGAGTTTTGAGATTACTTGTATATTTATTTGGTGAGACTTTGGGACACTCCTAATAGCCTTGCTCTTGCTCAAACTACCATTTGTATTAATATTAATATTACACAGTGAGACTGGGCACCCTTTGTTAAGGGCCTTAAAGTAGCTAAGAGTTGGCTGGTGGCAGTGATAACTACCTTATAGTCTGGGCAAAAGGGGGCATAGCTAGTAAACCTATGCGAGCCTTTCCCAGGTGTGTGTGTGTGTGTGTGTGTGTGTGTGTGTGTGTGTGTGTGTGTGTGTGTGTGTGTGTAAATCAAACCTCAAAGAGTGTGTATCAGCTACTTAGGCAGGGACATGAAGCACTGGTTGGACAGAGAGGGTGCTGGAGGTGTTGGCTTAGCCACTCAGCTGAGATGTCAACTCCATAGCTTTGCCAGTGGGGTGTCTTATTGGGGATCTGGAGAAAGAGGCAGAAATCACCCCTGGACTGACTGTGGTCTCTGTGTGCTGTTAAGGGAAATCACACTTGATGCAGAAAACTGTATCTGGAAATACTGTGTGTGTACCTTGTCATCCACGCAGGGGTACATCCCGTACTAGTGTAAGTGGTGATGATTGAGGCTCCTTGATTACTAGTCCAGTGATGGGTCGTCACAATTTCTATTACTTCTTAACCATATCTCTTTCTCATTTATTTCTACCCTATTCATTTTTATTTTATCCCACAAACAAACACACCAGCCCCAACGGATATAAGGTGCCAAATAAATGAGTCAATAACAAAAAAGGAAGCTGCACCAAAGCATGCCCAATAAAACCTAATATACTTTGAGTAAACGCTTGCCAATAAAATTTAGGGGGTTTGTTTATGTTCTTTACTTGCTCCTTTTTAGGTTGAAGGTATTCATACTGCCATTTTAACATCTGATATGATGTACAGTGTTGCAATTGCTTATGAATTAACAGATGTAAGGATTTTTATATAGAAAAAACATGACATAGTTGTTTGCAAAGGTTTTTTATATGCATTTGTAACTCACTGACTGCTGCATCCAGTTTAACATTTTATTATATAGGAAATTGTGTTTTTGTTTTTATTATGTTGTTACTTTAACTTTTTTAGGTTGCTGTTACTGTTTCTATAAATGTTTGAGCTACATTGTTAATTGGAAGTATCTTATTGACTGGTCAGTTTCTGAATTTTTATTTAAGCACTCTTTTGGATGTGTAATAGTTTTTAGAGTCGTAAAAAGTGAATGGGGTTTATGAAAGTGCTTACTCAAATAAAGTATATTACGTTTTATTGGCCATACTTTGGTGCAGCTCCCTTTTTTGTTATTGATTCATTTTATGCCACTTTATAGCTATCCCTTCTGAAGGCATTTGTATCATTCCTGATAGCTCTCAAATAATTTCCACTACCCATTCCTTAAATTCTTCTCTTTTTAACAACTAGGTGCAAAAGTTCTTGAAGGATTGCATGAGAATAGACCCGCGACAGTCAGGCATGAGTGTTGAAGAAGGTATGAGAGTGGCACTGAGTAGAGAGGAAGGGCAACAGTTGTCACAACACTCTGTGTCCATGTAGAAAAAAATTGAATAAAAGGAGTTAATGATGACGACGATGATGACGATAATCTCCTTTTTCATAGATGAAACATAAACTGCTTTTACTTGAGCGGCTGTAAGGCTCCTCCCTACCAGAGTTTTTTTTTTCTTTTCTTCTCTTTTTCTACTTGACTTTCTTTTACTTTCTCCATATTTCTTCTTCAGTAGCATCTAGGCAGTGTAGTGACTAGCCTGTAGCTGTTGGCTTCCACCGGTGTTTTATACCACTTTTCATTTTCATACTGGGAGAGCTCTAATTAATCACTTTTTAGAGCAAGGCTATCTTGGAATTCCCTGTACAGTTATCATCTTTTCCATCTCAAGTGCTCTTTAGCTGTGCAGAACATTGTCCTCTTAAAATTAACTTGTACTCCATAGCTGACATGATATACCTATTGCTACAGTGATGTCATTCCTATTCTATTACATCAAATATTGTAAAATGAACTTTGTTTAAAATTGTGAAACGATGAAAACTGTGTTACTATTTTGACATCTGCATTCAACAACATTCATCAGCAACAGTTTGCTGTAGCTCTGGCTGTGATATATATACACATGAAGCTATATTCTTTTCCAAGTGTATACCTAAGAGATGGTAGAGATAGCTCTTAACACCCTGACGTTTTACTCAGACTTATCCAGAATGCTAGTCACTTGACACACCAATCCAATTAGCAATATGTGTCTTACATACATACATACATCTTAATTAATACTTCACATGTATCTGACATCCCACTCATGTAAAAAAAATATGTACTATATAAATGCATTACAAACATTGGTTCAGTAAGCACTACTCAGCAAGTACAATAGGTGCACCATGTGACAGAATACGGTGACCCAATACAAGTAAGTCACTTAATTTAGAAAACTCGGTTATTTGGCATCCATACACTGCATGCAATCAATATAATTAAATTTTTTTGATGAATATTCCAGACCTAGAACATCTATCTGCTGAGTAGAATTGTCATTTTTAGTAGCTTGAATGTTTAAAGAAAGAGGCCCATCATGTTACATCTCCCCTATCCAGAAGCTAAAATAAATTACTTTGTGAGGTAGATTTTTTGTAATATCATTCATTAAAGTCTACAAATATTACACTGTCACTTTCATGATATTCTAATATTTTTGTGTTGTTTTTGCCACTCTCATTTTTTAAACTTGTGATTCTAAGCAGTATCCAACAGTTGTACTGGAAATAAGAAGAATTATGTGCTCATCTGTGTGCAAATGTTATGCAAACTAGGTGTCCAGATTTTTGAATGGATGTACCCAGTTTTCAAGAACCACTGTACATATTTCATTATCATCAGGTTTTAGAGGTATGCGCTACTTGTCAGCGATAGTGTTCTTTTTTGTAATGAAACAAGTCAGTTGCCTATTTCTTCTGAGGCCTGCATGAAATATCATGTGATATAATCTTCCCTTTTTTATTTTGGTTCTTAAACTTGCTAAATACTTCACATTTCTGTGCCACTATCTTTTTTTGCTACTGTACCTTCCCACAGCTAATCATCAGCTGACACCAACTCCTGTCCTTTTTCATCGGGTCTATTGGATCTAGCTTAGTCTCCCCTGCCTAAACCCAAAATACATCCAGGGTCAGTGAGGAGACTGAAGATGCTGATACAGCATCATGCTGCTAATGGGGAGTGTTCTCTAAACCCTCACCACTCTGTAGCAGCCTTGCAAGCTCTGCTATGGTTGCCTTTGGAAGGTGCATGCACACTTCTACTTATGTGCCGTGCAACCTCCTGACCAAGTGGTATACTGTTTGCAGTGAGGACCATGCCTGACTTTTAATGTTGCTATTGAAGTAACTCTAGGCAGCCACCCGCCTCCAAAATGGGTAAACTGTCATTAGCTACTCACTCCCCTCCTCTCATACTTAGTCACTCCAGTTCCTGTGCTACTAGTCATACACAGGTTGTCTAGGGTCCAGTCAGGGCTTTTTTCCTCTGCAGGATAGAGCCATATTCTATACCACTACTTTTATCTTTTCAGACATATTAAATAAATAGATAAAATCATGAACCTTTTTTACATCTTCTCATGTCAAAGTGCGACTCTTACATTTTGTTTAAGATGTCTTCTTGCAGCTGAGCAGAAATAATGATTCTGTTACTGTTCAGTAATAATCCTTGAATACAAAAAATCTTATCTCTATAAAGAAAATAAAAAAAAATGGGTGCAATGACTTGGCATTATCTGTCAATACTGTCATAATAACATCACATAGCAAATGTAGCTAAGAGTCTTGCATTGTATAAAATTTAAGCTCTTGTAGCTTTTTAGCAGACATGGATAATTAAGAATCAACCCAATATGATTTCTAAATCTTTCTCAAACCTTCACACTCCTGCAGGAGTGTTCTACTTAGCTTTTCTACTATGTGAGCTAATTTACCAGTTCTGTACTGAACTTACAGACTATATTTTTGTAAAGTTGATAACACCATTTATGTCTTGAATGTGCTTTATGTAAAGATTGCTTGACATACGCTGCAGCGGTTTATAATAAGATATCACTATAACTATTTAATATAAATATAGTAACGAAATGTTTGACAACTAAAGACTACAGATAACATTGCATTTTCTATTTGAGCATGGCAGATCTCAGAATCAGTTACAGCTCTTGATCTACAAGATGTTGCTCTACCTTCCTTCAATAACATTGCTAGCTAGAATCTACCTGTAAAGCAAAAGGCTGTGACACACCATAGAACATAAGTGCAGATTTTGTAATGATCAGGCATTAAGAATTTAAAGCTTTTTCCTTGTCTCATTGACTATAAACATGCTATAGTACCCTCCCCGAGTGGTACTGCTAACATGAAAACTTAAGGATGAAGTTGAAAAGATAGTACCTTATACAGAGGAAACACACAAGAGGTGATCTACCATTACACATTTACAGATTTATAATTGCTTTAACTCCATCAGCAATAGGCTTAAGCCATTCTGACATCAACATACGCCCCATGTGTTTGACAGAAGTTGTAGAGCTTGGACACTTACTTTTCTTCAGAGCTAAGCATGTCTACCTGTCTACTTTAACCTAGTTAGGGGTTTCACCAGACTTAAATCATGCACCTGTTTAGTAACTGTCTAGAGTAGAATATCATCAATACAGACTACTCCATTTAACCCTTCAATCATGTCTGGTATGGCTCTCTAGAATACCTCTGCAGCTGAAAAGTATCAAATGGTAACCTTAGAAATTTGTATCTATCAAGAAATGTATTAAACTTGCACAGCCTAAAACTAGCTTCAGTGCTTATCAGTTGCCAGAATGCTTGGTTAGTGTGACAAACAGAAAATAACTTATTATTAGGTACTTTTTAATTATCATTCAACAGTCTAAAGTAGATAGTGTTCTCTTTTTGATCAATGCATTTGTCTTTTTTCTGTTTTACCAATCACAGGCTCCTGGCTATTGGTTCCCCTTCCTGTGCCCCATTGACTCATTTGTTTCTCTCTCAGGGCAGTCCAGGCAACTTTGATTAAACTGGCATCCCTACTATCTGCTCCTTCCTTGACTGCAAGGCTTTATTACCCCACTCCCTCCCCAACAGATGGTAGTTAGATGGTAGGGAATGGGAATGGGCAAATCTGCCTGATCCTCTGGGCTTGCTTCCCACCCCCTGAGGCCTTGAATCTTGGTCTGTCTGCCTCGTCACAGCTCCCTTAAATTCCACAATTGTTGCATGCCCATGGAAGCATTTCTGTAACCACACATAACTTCCCTAGTGTATTTAGTGCAACTCTAGCAGCATGTGCTCAGTCAGTGCAACACCTAATGCCCTCCCCAGTTGTCACCCAAGTGGAAAGCCAGAGCTGCCTTTCTCTTTATCTAAGATGGCCAAGTCAGCATCAGCCACCCAGTCCCATCCTTCAAGTCTGACGCCCCCTACTGTTTCTACTACTAGTAGAACACAGGTCATCTGGGTCACAGGAAGGCTTAATTTATCTGTATACAGAGCCATACTCATTTATATAAAGCCTGAGAGTCTATAAATGTTCTCTCAAGCAGTGTTGTTTCACAAGTGTTACTGTTCTGTTTGTCTTAGTTTGTCTTGTTCATGACTGTTACTATGTTATTTAACCATTTGGGTAGCTTTGTTTGCGTAACTATGACTGCCTCCCCCACACACAGATTCTGTGCACTTTAATTCTAGCTCTGAGCTTGACAGCAACTTTTCTTGGAGTATGAATCACTGATACTAGCTTGTGTGAAATCTTAAGGAGACAGGCACCCAGTTCTTCAAGCAAACTAGAATACTTGTTGTAAACAACTTTATTTATTCAACATATTATTAATTTGTAACATTAACTTGCATACAGTAATTATCATTATCATCAGCCCCTTTTCTTTCCTATTTTTCTACATGAGGTTGGGGTATTGTGTTAACTGTTGCCATCTCCCTCGAATCAATGCACACTCCTGCCTTCTTTGACACTTATGCCAGAGTGTCTCAGATCTTCTCTCACATAATCCATCCACCTCTTTGCTGGACTTCCTCATTTCCTCGTATCATCTTTCTGTCTGTCCTAAATCCTCTTCACCAGATAGTCTTCTGCTTTTCTGCACATGTGCTTGAACCACCATAATCTGTTCTCTTTGATCTTTTTTTGCAATTGCAGCTACTTTGGCTTCTGCTCTTATGTCTTCATTTCTTCATCTGTTCCACAGTGTGCATCCTACCACCCTTCTCAGGCATTCCATTTCCATGACCTCTAGATTTCTCATCTGCTCTGTTTTTACTGCCAAGGTTTCTGTACCATACAGTAGTACTGGTCACACTAGTGTCTTGAACACCTTACCTTTTAGCTTTTTTGGCATTCTTCTATCATTCACTACGCCTGAAACTATATGCTAGTTGGCTGCAGCCCCTCTGATTCTAGCTTTGACCTATTCATTCAGACGTCCCTTCTCCTGAACCACCCCTCCCAGATACCTGAAGATATTAACCTGTTCCACTATCTTCCCTTCTATCCCAATTCTCGTCTTCTTCTGATTTCCCCAATTTTCTGCCATTACCACTGTTTTATCTGTGCTTAGTTTCATCCCATGTGCCTTCACTTGTGTATTCCATTCCCATTTTTTTACAATAACAATGAAATAAAGGTCTATATCATAACATCGAAAGGAGCAAATCTCGAACGGCTTAAATATCAAAATTGCCGTTCATTGAAATCACTTTTGTGGGAGGCTGTGCCCCCACACTCCCCCACTAATTATATATACCAACTACGAGATCGCACTACAGTGAGGAAAGGGCAAAATTCCCGATCTTCACTGTACCACAATCTCACAAAAACAAATCGATGAACAGTAATTTTGATATTTAAGCCATTCGAGATTTGTTCCTTTCAATGTTATGATATAGACCCTGAAAAAAGATCACAATAACACTTTCCATTATCATATTTGTGCATAATATGTATAGCTTCCGTTGCAGCATTAGAACATATTCATATTAACTGACTTAAGTCATTTATTTGAACATTGTTTGTATATGTTGCTCCAAAATATGCCATTTATTCATTTTTTCATACATTGTTTATTTGACAGAATTGTTCATAATGTTGATTCTTATAACAAGAGACAAAAATTAAACAATTATTAGGATGCTCTTGCCTTTCTGAGCACCCACAATAGGATCTTAGTCCTGCCTTATGTTTTCTTAATTACCCTTTCATCCCATCATTGTTTCTTCAGCTGAAATCCATTATTTCCATTTTCTATAAGACTTTTCAATTCCCTTTTCTCTAGACCTTTACCCTCTATCTTTTGTAATTCAGAGACCAGATGCTTTACTGCTTGTATCTCTGGTTCCTCTCTCAGCTTCCATGTCCTTGCTATTGCTTTCTTGGTGGCTGTCATTATAATAAGCCCTATCTGGCCCTGGTGGGAAATTGAAATTCTTAACTCTGAGTCACAACCTACTAAGCAGGGCTTTATTGTAAGCCTCGCTGAAGCTTACACTAAAGCCCTGTACAATGCAAGGAACACAGCCTCTATGGGACCAGATGACATCCCAGGCTGTCTTCTTAACAGGCTAAAACATGAACTAGCATCACCACTAAGTACCAATTTTAATCATAGCCTAACCACAGGGTTTGTTCCTACAGAATGGAGAACAGCTACACTTATTCCCCTCCACAAAGGTGGCTTAGCAACTGAGGAATTACAGACCCATAAGCCTGACCAGCCTCATCTGTAAGGCCATAGAACGTATCATTACGGACTTCATAAATAAAGACATAGGTGACCTCCAAACCCTGGACCCTAACCAATTCGACTTTGTTAAGGGCAGATCCTGCCTGTTAAATCTGGTGGATTTCTTTGAAAGTGTGACCAAGGCCATTGATGATGGCATATCTGTGCACACAGCATACCTTGACTTGCCAAAGGCTTTCAACATAATCCCACATTCAGGCATTACCGATAAACTTAGCAAACTGAATGTAAACCCCTTCGTTCAAAGATAGGTTGCCAACTGGCTCACAGAACGGACACACACTATCAAAGTGGGTGACTCCACATCAACCGGCAGACCTGTTATCAGTGGGGTGTCACAGAGTTCAGTGCTGGACCCCCTACTGTTTGGTATACACTTCGCAGAAGTTCAGGCCAAAACTAAAGGGTTTTGGCTGACCATCTTTGCAGATGACTGCAAACTAGGTGCGATAATTGAATCCCCAAATTATGTCTGTATACTCCAGGATGGTCTCACACAGACCAACGACTGGTGTATTAGTCACAATCTCAAGCTGAATGCAAAGTAGTGCATCCTCATTCCCTTTGGCACAAACAATGTCCCTTCACACTATCAAATCAATAACAATACCCTAAGTACCCATAAAGTGGTAAGGGACCTGGGATCACAGGTTGACTGCAACCTTAACTTCGACCATCATGTGTCTACCATTGTATAGAAAGCTTTCCACATAGCTCACTTGATTAGTAAAGGCATTGCTTCAAGAGCAAAAGAAGTTATAACCCCCCTATACTTGGCACTTATCCAGCCCATAACTGAGTAAAATTCCCCATTCAGTATGTACCATACTAAGCATCTACAGCAATTAGAGACCTCAGAGGTTTCTAACAAAGAAGATCAAGGGCCTCCAGCATGTGCCTTACACAGACTGACTAAAATCCCTGTCACTATCCTCCATATCGTATAGACTTCTTAGGAGAGACTTATGCCTGGCCTACAGAGCAACCCAAGACCAAAAGCTAATGAACTTACTGCATATCCATAAATCAAATGGGTCTAGGGCTACCAATTCCAGGGACTTAAATATAGCCTGAAACTTAAATAGTCATGCTGGAGAGACAGATTTAGCTCCCAGCGACTGCCATGTCTTTGGAACAGGCTGCCAATTCATGTAAAACAGAGCACCTCTAAGACATTGTTGAAGAGGAATCTGGATGAGTGGATGGGGCATGGTAAACTCTTACCAGTGAGAGTGCCCACAATCCTCCTGGATATGGGCAGTCATCACTAAATGTGATCTTGGGTACTGACTAGTACTTTTATGGTATTACATTGGGTTGAAATGGCTAGGCTTAAAATGACTTCTGGTTTGATAGCCTAATAATCTCCTATGATCCTATGATCTTATGAACCACAGGATTTTGGTTAACATAACTCCTGGTTTTATTGATATTCTTAACTGTGGGTCACAACCTCCTAGCCACAGGGTTTTGGTTAACATAATTCCTATTTGTAATGATATTCTTAACTGTGGGTCACAACTACTAACCACTGGGTTTTAGTTAAGGTAATTCCTGATTTTACTACCTGTATCTGTGATTCTTTATTTAAAGTATTTCAGTTCTACTGTATTGCATCTCCTACATTCTCCTGAACTTACAGGAAACATATGTCTATTTCTCATTGTACTATGAAAATATTTGTGCATCCACTTCAAGAGGAAGATTCTAAAACTTTGACTTTTAGCTGCCTGGCTTGTGAGCAAGTGAATCTGGAATCACTCTTTTATTAAGAATTATTTTCCTAGTTCTCTCTTCCATTTTTTCTTCCAGGCTAGGGACACCTTCTTTTCTAACTGCAACTCTCTATGTTGTGTGTGTTCAAGGTTCTGCTCTACAAGGATATACTCTAATTCTGAGCAGAACTGTGATTCTTTTGGGATAACATTGTTTTTCTTCAGGAAACTTCCAAGATGGCTGCTCACTGATCAACAGCTTAATTTCAGCTTTCTCAGGTGAAAAAAAGAAACTGAGAAATAAGAGCAAATAATTCTGCAAGATTGAGTAAAATTCAGTTAGTGTATAGTAAGTATACTGTCTGGATACCAGCAAAGAAGAAATTTAAAGAACCTGAAAGAAAATCAAGTAGAAAAGGTAAAGACAAAATACTGACTGGGAAAAATCCCGCAGCTGTTCAGCAAAAAGCAGTTCAAGATTCAGCTTTCATATAAGCGATGTCTTCCAGCAATTTAGAGGAATAAAAATAAATCAGATATACTCAGAGATGATTAAAATAAATAAAATACTAAAGGAATATATCAACTCAAATAACAAAAGGCTGAAAAAAAACAGAAGTCGCTTTAACTTGCTATTCAGATGAACTGATAAAACCACAAAAATCAGAGACTGGAATGAATAAAATGCTGGTTGAGTATGAGACTTCTCAAGAAGATCTGTTTCAAAAACAGTAGAGTTAGAAGACACAGCATGCAGAAAAAAATGTGATTTTTCACTGTACCAGAGATACTGGAAGGAACAGACTGTATTAATTTTATAAAAGCACAAATGTATTTATTTATTTATTGATACTTGTTGACCAGGAAAGTCCACTGGGTCAAAATAACCCATTTTCAATGGAGGCCCAGGGAGTAAAGCTCCAGTAACAAATTAAAAGTTACTACAGCAAACAACTAAAGAAAAATTACAACAGGATAATATTTACAGTAATCAGAAACAATACAAATATAAATAGCATTTCTTAGTGACAGGAATATGCAGAGTACAATGTTATTATGCAGTGAAAATAAATAACAATAGAACTTGCACAGTATATAAATGGATAACTTGTTGAGGACATTCAATATAAACAATCACGACATACAGTATATTCTGTACAGTATGAAGGAGATTATACTTTTGCCTTGTGGAAGTTTCTTAAGGATTAAATATTGATTAGTATACCTTGCTTAAGAGGAATTCACAGAAGTACAGTTGGTTTATTAGTATTTCAGTTGATCTAAAAAAGTGGTATTCTAGTCAGTAAACTCATTGGTGCTGGTTTATGGTGGTATGAAGTTCTGATCACAAGTGATTGTTAAGAAATTTATTTTTAGGGTGACTTTGAAGGTTTTCATAGACTCAGTTTGTGTTATGGAGGGGGGTAGGAGATTCCATAGCTTTGTTATGGAGTAAGAGTATAAGCTTTGTCTAGCTCTCTTATTGGGTTTGTATCAGCTGGAGCGCCTTCTGTGTGGAGTCTGCATGTCCTCCCCGCGGTCGATTGACGCTAAAGACATGCAGGTAGGTGCGAGCATGAATGAGCATGCCTTCTTTAAAGGTTGGATGTCAGACTGGCAACTCGGCACTGTAAAAATCCACTGCCAATCATGAGCGGACCGGAGTTCCACTGTGGCAACCCCTAACCGGGAAAAGCCGAAAGACTTTTATACAGTAAATAGCTGTTTATTAGTAGAACGAAAATTTTGGGTTGGGATGTAGGATTGTACAACAGAATGCAGTGATGGGTAGCTATTTGGACTGTATATTAATTTATGAGCAAGAGTTAGTTGAGTGTATTGGAGGTAATGTGAGAATTCCAACCATTTTAATTCTATAATGGCGTGACAGTGGTGAGCGCGGTTTTCCAGTCCAGAAGTAAATTTGGTAATTTTATAATAGCATGATTGTAGTTTATTGCTCAAGGATACATGAAGGTTGGTAAAGATGGGGGAACCATAGAGGAGTGAGGGAAGTAGAAGGGAATGTGCCAAGTTTATTCTTGTGAGCTTATCCATATACAGTTTATGTCTATATAGTTTACCTAGTTTTGAGTGTGTTTTTTTTGATTGTGTTAAGAATGTGTTGTTTGAATGATAGTTTATCATCTATAGTGATGCCCAGAAGTTTAGCTGCTTTCACTACTTCAATTTCCATGTTATTTAGGGAGTTGATTTTGAACTCTTGTGGGGGTGGTTTGGAAGAGAATATTAGCAGTTTGGAATTTTTTAGATTAAGTAGTAATTGAGCTTTGTTTACCCATGTTTCTATGTTTGAGAATGTGTTTTGTGTTATTTCGAGGAGATCTGGAAGTTGCTGGCCGAGGATATAATGGTAGAATCATCAGCATACTGGATGAGGGAACTATGTAGGGAGACAGTATGGAGATTATTTATAAATACATTAAAAAGTAACAGTCCAAAAATGGAACCCTGGGGGATGCATACTTTATTAACCAGATAACCAGACTGATTGTTTTGCCATCTGACAGATTGTTGTCTATCTTTCATGTAGCTAGTAAACCAGGTAATGTTATGTTCAGTACATCCTAATGTTTCTAATTGTTGGATTAGTTTGATATGTGATACAGTGTCAAAAGATTTGGATAGAACCAATGAAACTACTAATGTCAGTAGACCAGAGTTAAAAGCTTTGTTCAGGGTATTGGTAAAAGAAAGTAAGTCTGTAATAGTACTATGTGGGGGGCAGAAATCATGTTGGGATTGGGCAAAGAGATAGTTGTCTGTGAGATGTTTTAATAGTTGGGTATGGATACACTTTTCTAGTATTTTAGATAATGGTGAGAGAATGGAAATGAGTTGATAGTTAGTTAAATTGTTAGTATGCAATGGGGTTATGATAGATTTCTTCCAAATTTGAGTGACTGTAGATTCAGAGATGGATCTATTAATTAGAATACTGATGGGATAGGCTAACACATTTACACCACATTTCAGGTATTCAGAGGGGAGGTTATCGGCAGATAGGAAGCATGTTCTAAATTTAGATAGCAGTTTGAATATTAGAAAGGTAGGTATCAGTTTTAAGGAGAACTTTGGAATTTCTTGAGTATTGCTAGTGTTTTCTTTGTATAGTCAGGGATGTAAGTTGGAATTCTCACCAATAGAGCTTGAATTACTTGTCAAACTGTTATGAGGATTGCTTGTTATTGGTGAGGGTCTGTTGACAAGTTTGAGAATGGTGTCTATAAAGTGGGTATTAAAAATGTGGGATATTTGTTCCGGGTCTTTGTCAGGATATGGCAATGGGGTTTGTGTAGCTCCAGGATTAAGGAGCGAGTTGACTGATTTCCAAAAATGTTTTGGGTTGTTTTTCTGATTAGATAGTTATTGTGAAAAATAATTTAATTTGTCATTTTTTACTAATGTCTTAGCTTTATCAAACAATAGTTTGAAATAGATTTCATTTGCTTGTTTTTTGTTTTATGCCATTGTTTCCAGGCCCAGTCTCTGGACAGAAGAATTTGTTTTGACAGCTTTGTGAACCAAGGAGCATGATTGAGTTTTATTCTTTTGAACCTGATAGGGGCTAAAGTATTTAGTGTGTCGAGGAAGATCTTATTAAAATAAAATACAGCTTCTTCTAATGGTAATATTTTTAATGGGGTCCAATTCTGAGCTTTTAAGGAGTTGTTGAAATGTATTTGGTTAAAGTTAAAGTTCTAGCTAATCTATATGTGTGGGTTTGGGTATTTGATTATGGGCTCTAAGTGTATAGGCTGGTAAATGGTCACTTATGACATCAGGGACAGTACCATATTTGTGTGGGTCTGATACAAGAATCCAGTCTAGGGTGGCCTCTGGTTGTTTATTTGGGATTTGTGTGGGGCCAGAAACAAGTTGTATATACCCGTGGAGATTAATACAGTTATCTGGGGGCTTTAAAACTACATTTTGCCAATTAATGTTAGTATCACCTAAAATGATAGTTTCACAGGCTATATTATGAGTGGTCCACGATAGAAAGTTTTCAAGCATAGGGATGTTTTGGTCTGGTGGAATATAAAGTACTGCTACATACAGATGTTTACTATTGTTAATGTGCAGTGATACTTTACTATTGTTAATGTGTAGAGATACTAGTAAGATTTCTATGTTATCAAAGGTTGGGATGGTTTGGGGGAAAGTTGAAATGGTTAGAGAGTTGCGATAGATTAAAGCTACATGCCTCCCCCTTTCTTTAGAAGTCTGTCTTTATGTAGGATACTATAATCATTTGGAACTATTTCAGTATTGGATATATGTAGATTTAGCCAAGTTTCTGTAATAACTATGTCAGGGTTATGTTGTGAGAGCCATGCATGGAATTCCATAATATTGTTGCAAATACTCCAAATGTTAATTGTCATTATAGATAAGTTTAGAGTGTTAGGAGGTGGTATTGAGGGGGGGAGAAAGGGTATTAATGATATTATGAGTATGATATGGGCCGGGATTAGGGTGTATGTCACCATTTTGAAATAGTAATAGAAGATGACTTACAAGATAGGTGAAGATGTTGGTTTTAGAAGAGAACCTAACTAATGTGTAAGGAAACATGTTTGGTGTATTGCTGATGGAGAGCTCTGAATTTTGGGTTGAGTAAATTGCTAATATTAAATAAGGATGATGAGATGTTAGGAAAGCCTTTTAAATTAGGTTGTGGTTTAGTAGTTAATGTGGCTGTTCTTGAAATGGATAGAATTGCATGGTGTAGAGACATGTTGCATGGGTTAGTATAGAAAGGGGAATACTTAAGGAGAGAGTAAAGATAAGTAGCTAGGCAATGTTGGTCATTTTGTATATTAACTGATAAAGGGTGAAGGTAAAAAACTTATGTAGTATAAAGGGAAAAGGGTGGGGCTGTGTGAAGTTAGGGGAGCAGGGATAGGGTAATTGGATGAGGTGGGTTGGGTTTTGTATTTGGGTACAAAGTATAAATTAAAGGAAAGTGGGTGGGTGGGAATGAGGGTAGGGTAGGGGATCAGAGTGAGCCCGAATGCAGCATTGGCGAATGGAGTGGACTTACACCCTGTTTGAAGATTGGAAGGTTTCTCTTAAGAAGAACAATCAGTAAGAGTACACCACAGGTAGAAGTTGTATGCTGGTTACTACTCAACAATGGTGGCTTTTATTCTTTTTTTTACATTTGTATTCCCCTTTACTCTTTGTTTCCTGCATACTATGTAGCTAAAGATAAAAGTAGCTTGAGACTTTGCACTTTTATTTGTTCAGTTAGTGAAGAATAAGTATTGAGGGGTATGGACTGAAGGCTATAACTCTATTGAGAGGGGCTCAATACCTTAACATAACAAAACAGATAAGTTAAGCAAAATGTATCACTAGTGAAACAGATGAAAAGGGTGGGAGGGCTAAGAGGAAAAAGGTTTGCAGCTGTCACCCCTGAGGTATGCACTCAAGCTGATTGTAACAGAGTTTAACAAGGCATAACAGTAGTCACAAAAGCAGGCACCTCTACTGCCCATGAGTAGCAACAGCAGACTTCCCAGAGTTAAAGCTGGGGTTGGAGTCTTTAATTATTGATGATGATTGGTTAGAGTTTCCTTTGCTTTTAGCTGGAGTGAGATTAGTCTTTGCTCACACAAGTGGGGGGGTGGACTCAAGGTGACCAGGTGCTCAGTGGAGCCAAAAGTTCCAAAGAAGACAAAAGGAAGGAATATAAGACTAAAAGCAACAAAATAAGGATATCAGAATAAGCATAGACATCATGAATATTGCACAGAAAGCAAAGAGAGTTAACATAGCCCCATTAAAAGTCACCAAAAACAAATACATTGTGATTCCACAACCAAACTTATTTAGCAGCAGTCAGTGTAACTAGTTAGAATATCCCACTACCAGACAATATTGAAACAATGTAGCAGCTTCACCAGTTTGCCAAAAATATCATTCAGCACTTTACAATGTATTTTTAACTTACATAAACAGAGTATCACTTCCTCAGCACTATAATTTTGAGGAGTCCAGAAATAGGTTTAGAGAAAATGGGAGTCACCAAAACAAAAACCTAAGCTTCTAATGTCTAAATATAAACTATACTAGTAAACAATTAACTGGAAAGCTGCCTTAGAGAGAAATTATTGTAATACTCTGTGCAGGGACAATACGTTTACAGGGTGGAATGGAGCATTGAGAAAAGGAAGAGAAATAACAATATTACTTACTAGACTAAATTTATTTAGCAGCAGTCAGTGTAACTAGTTAGAATATCCCATTACCAGACAATATTGAAACAATACAGTAGTTTCACCAGTTTGCCATAAATATCATTCAGCACTTTACAATGTATTTTTAACTTACGCAAACAAAGTATTGCTTCCTCAGCACTATAATTTTGAGGAGCCCTGAATCAGGTTTAGAGGAAATGGAAGCCAGCTAAACAAAAACCTACTCTTCTAATATCCAAATATAAACTATACCAGTAAAAGAAAAAAAATAACTGGAAAGTTGCCTTAGAGAGAAATTATTGTAACACTCTGTGCAGGGACAATAAGTTTACTGTGTGAAGCAGAGCATTGCAAAACAGAAGAGAAATAACAATTTCACTTATTTATTTATTTGACATTTGTTAACCAGGTTAGTCCAACTGAGCCAGAGGCCCATTTTCATTGCAGACCTGAGGAGAAAAGCTCCAGATATTTTACAAACTTGTAGAAGTTAACATTATTACAAAAAGTATACATAGAATACATAACATGAGGTAAATTAGCTGCATATCACATCACTGTATACAGGAGTAGGGGGGAAAAAAGTAATGTAGCAATTATGAAAACAGTACAATAAATGAGAATACATTCAAAGTAATTGGAAAGCATACTAGGTGTTGTAATACAATTATGCTTCAATACCTGGAAGAATGAAATAGATATTATAAAACAGAGAAAGAAAGAAAAAGTAGGTAATACGTTGTTGGTTAGTAAGAGATGAATTAGTAACAGAGTTCTCATGTGAAGATTTGACATGGACAGGACCATGTCTTTAGTAAGTATTTCTTAAGTTCATGTTTAAACAGATGTTTTTTTGGGAGATTTGTCTTATGTTAAGTGGGAGTGCATTCCAGGCCTGGGCCACAGAGAACTTATAAAGGGACTTACCGATGTTCTTATTAGGTTTGTAAATATTGAGAAGTTTGACGGTTGTGCGATAGTGACTACGCTGGCAGTAATAAGATAAAAGGTTAGAGATGAGGGGCAAGAAGTGGGATTATTCAGAAAGGAGTGTGTAATGTTAAGTTGAAGAAATAAAAGTTGGTAAGAGAATTCGGGCCATTGAAGTGCCTTAAGGTCAAGGCAGTGGTAGGACTTAGAGGGGAGATTAGTGGCAAATCTAGCAATTTTATTGTAGGTTTGTTCAAGTTTGGAGAATAGTGTAGTTGGAATATTAGGATAGTAGCTGCATACAATGGACGGGGTAATAGAAGAGATTGGGCTAGGGAACGTTTGGAAGATGGTGTAAGGAATTTCAGATTATTATATAGTAGGCCAAGTTTCTGATGGGTTTTCTTTATACATTGTTGGATCTGTACTTCATATTTTAGTTTGTCATCAATAATGGTGCCAAGTAGTTTGGTATGCGGTTCAGCTTTAATAATGGAATTGTTGAGGGAGGTAATGGAGAAGCAGTATTTGTGACGAGCTAATGTTCTGGGAAAGAAGAGAAGTATTTTTTTTTTTTAGGATTAAGTACTAGTTGATTGTCTCAGAGCCAAGTTTCAACTGAAGAAAAGGTGTTCTGGGTTAGAGCTAAGAGATCAGGGATACTCTGAGCAGTGGTAATAAGAGATGAATCATCAGCATATTGTAAGAGAGTTGAGAGCTTGCAGGCAGAATATAAATTGTTGATGAAAATATTGAACAAGTGGGGGCCTAAGACAGATCCTTGTGGGACACCAGTGTTGACTGGAAAGAAAGAGGAGAAGACAGTGATTGGATGGATTGTTGCCTATTAGTGAGGTAACTTAAGAACCACCTTACTGAGGAACCAGAGAGATTGAGATAGGAAGTTTAGTTAGAAGTTTAATATGAGAAACAGTGTCAAAGGCCTTAGAGAGCTCGAGGAATAAGCAGGATACAACAAACTGTAGTCCCTGGCCTCAGCCACTGTTTGGGTAAAGGAAAGTAAAGCAGTGAAATTGCTGTGGTGGGGTCTAACGCCATGTTGGGTGGAAGTAAGAAGGTTGTTATCTAGTAGGTGTTTGAATAACTGGGTATGAATACACTTTTCTAGGATTTTGGAGAGAGGGGAGAGCATGGCAATGGGCCTATAATTGGAAGGATCAGTAGAGTTTCCTCCTTTATGAAGAGGGATAGTATAGAAGGATTTCCAACTATCAGGAATGCAGGCTTCTGTAATGGAATGGTTTATAAGTATGGAGACAGGATAGGTGATGGAGTTAGCAGCAATTTTAAGAAACTAGGAAACTAGTTTATCAGTGGAGGGGGAGCAAGGTTTGAGCTTTGAAAGGAGAGATTTGATGATGGAGATGGGGATGGGTTTGAAGGAGAAGGCATTGGAAGGTGTAATACTGGGGGGGTGAAGGAGGGATAGGAGAAATATTACTATTTTGTGCCATGAAGGGAGTAATGTTCGAATAAGACAGAAGGGTAGGTGGAGTATTACCATTTAGTGTAAGTTTCTGGATTGTTTCTATGAAATAGTTGTTGAGGACAGTGGCAATTTCAGTAGCTGTACTATGTGGGAAGGGGTTGGGGACGGAGAGTTACCAGGATAAAGAAGATGGTTAATGGAGGTCCAGAATTTCTTTGGATTTTTATGAGGGCTACCTTGATTGGAAGAAAATAAATTTATCTTACCATTGTTAACTTACTAGAGACACTACACCAGGACGGCTTTCATTCCCAAAAGTGGAGCAAATATGATGTCCAGGGTTTTTAAAACATTTGGTGTGTTGTACCTGAGCAATCACTTGGGGGTGGGGGAGGGGAAGGGAGGGAAACAGTCAATTAGGAGTACAGAGAAACACGAGAGTTCAAAGGCAATGTGCAAACCTAGCAAAGTAGCACAAGACAGTAAAAGAAATAAGGTAAACATACAGACACCCTGTTCGAGGATTGGAAGGTTTCTCTTAAGAAAAACAATCAGTAAGAGCACACCACAGGTAGAAGTTGTATGCTGCTTACTAGTCTACAGTGGTGGCTTTTTATTCTTTTTTTTACATTTGTATTCCCCTTTACTCTTTGTTTGCTGCACACTATGTGGCTAAAGATAAAAGTAGCTTGAGACTTTGCAGTTTCATTTGATGTTCGGTTAGTGAAGAGTAAGTATTGAGGGGTAGGGACTAAAGGCTATGACTCTATTGAGAGGGGCTCAATACCTTAACATAACAAAACAGATAAGATTAACAAAATGTATCAGCAGTGAAATGGATGAAAAGGGTGGAGGGGCTAAGAGGAAGAAGGTTTGCAGCTGTCACCCCTGGGGTATGTGCTCTAGCTGATTTTAACAGATTTTAAGAAGGCAAAACAGTAGTTACAAAAGCAGGCACCTACACTACCCATAAGTGGCAATAGCAGAGAAGAAATAAGTAATTGGATTGGTATCCCACAGCAAGAATTGTTAATTGAAAGGACCCATTGAGCTTATTCTCCAAACCTGGCCATGAGAAAGTAGCCGAGACCTGTATTAGTAAAGTTGCAAGCATACCAGCAAAAACTGATCCTGATAAAACTGTTGCAGAAGGGAAAAGTATTAAAAATTGGAGAGAGCAGGAACTTCCAAGATGGATGCACACTGATCAACAGCTTAATTACAGCTCTCCCAGTGTGAAAAAATGAAACTGTGAGATAAAGGCCAGAAACTCTGCAAGTTTAATAAATTCAGTTATGGTCTAGTAAGTACACTGCCAAGATGCCAGCAAAGAAGAAACTTAGAGAGCTTGAAAGAAAATGTTATAACAAAGTTGCTAAATTTGCAGCGCATAGCCCTTTCAGAACCCACCACCACTGTATAGCACTGAAAAGCCCAAATTGGTTAGAACTGTCACATCAACTAACATATACACAACTTCTTACCACCTATAAAATGATCCAGCATTCATCTGCCTGTCCAGCACTAAAAAACATTCTACATAACTATGTTCCCAGTCAGTCATTATGATCCAGTGAAACAAAAACTCATGTTTCTCTACAGATCTAGCAAATCTGCAATCTGCTGGGCACTGTCTGTACTCATACAAGGTTGCTAAGTCCTAGAACTCCTTATCTGTATCCATCAGGTCTATACCTTCCTTTCCGTGTTTCAGAACCACTGTGCAAGGCTTCCTAGCTAAAATATAGCTTTCTTTTTGCTCAAAACCAGGATAAACTATATCCCTAAATGTGAACAATTACATTTTCATTCTTTATACCTCCTTACTCCCTCTTTTACATTTACTTCATTACTGCTATCTAATTCTCTTTTCCCAACTTTCTCTCTAATTATATTATAAGCCTGTTTTTCCCTCACTTTGTATTGCAGTTCCTGTTGTATTAGTTAGGAAAAACTGGCTCTATTTGCAGATGATATTATTTTATACATGACAAAACCAGAAAGGGACATTACAGTGTTGTGGAACATTTAAAGACAATTTCAAATCTTCTTAGGATACAAAATTAATGAAGGTGAAACAAAGGCAATAGCGGTAAATTATGTGCCCACACATGAATTAGTCCAACAATATCCATATTTATGGGGACATGATGAAATGAAGTATTTAGGAGTATGGATTAGAAATGACTCTAGTGGCAGCTTAGGATATGTGGGAATGACTAAACAGAAGATAACACAAAAACTGAGAATCTGGACGTTTTGTTATATGGATATGGATGTTAAGGTACAAGCCATTAAAATGTTTCTAGTCCCTTTAGTCTTATACACAGGTCAGGCATACTTTTATCAACTGGAGGAGAAGTTGTGGATATCAATTAAAAAAGAGTTGAAGGACTTTATCTGGGAAGGGAGGACAGCAAGGGTCAAGTAGGATAAGCTGATTCTACCAATAGAACAAGGTGGACTAGGATTACCTAATTTGAAGGGGTATTTTAGAGCAACACAGTTAAGGCTCTTATACATAGCACAAGCAGAAAACTAAGTGGAAAGGAATGATGTTGACATGGGGAGGAGGATCATGATATAAGGAGAGATTGGGATTTTGGATGCAGACTCTTAAGGAGAACAACCAAAATCATACAGAGTATTATATTCATAAAATGGCAGGGAGTATTCTAAGAACCAAACCAGCATGAGAATGGAGAAAAGAGATTTTGCAAATAGGGACGACTGTGGTTAGGGCTACAGATAATAGGCAAGAGGGAGCTAGAATTTATTGTGGAACACTGGCAAAGGAACTGAGGTATTCGGAGCAAATAACTAGAAAGGGAAAGATAATAGTATGGGAAGAGACCAAGAATTTATTTGGACTGCAGGTTAGAGACTGCCTTCCCAATCAAGGATTGATATCAGAGTATAGGCAAAGAGAGCTTCTAAATGAAAGACCAGCACTGGTAGAGTTTTTAATACAATCTAGAACATAAGCTGCCATTAAAAAAAGGAATAATTAGTAAAACATATAAAATATTGCATGATAATTATAAGAATCAATCAGAGGAGCTTAGAAAGTATTGGGAAAAGAGGTTGGATAAGCAATTCACAAAGAGACAATGGGGGATATATGTATATCTCCCAAATATGCATCAATGTCTAGAAGATTTAGGATATTAGCCTGGAAGTATTTACATAAGTATTTTTATACCCCAAGTGGACTTTAAATAATTTTTCCTCAGGTGAATAGCAAATGTTGGAGGTGTGATGTGCAAGAAAGAGATAACTGTGAACATATTTTTTAATGAGTTGGCAGACGTTAAGGATTCCCCTGCAGACCGCTCTGTCAGAGATGCTGGGTGAGCAGATTGGACTGACTGGGGAGATTATTTTTTTTTGAGTTATGCTACAGAATCGGAATTGCTTAGACATAGTAAAGCTTTGCTGTGTCTACTTATGATGGCTGCCAAAAAAGCAATTACTAGACAATGGAAATCAAAGTCTAGACCAACTTTACTAAAAGTAGTGAAGTAGTGAATATAGTAACAGAGATAAAAAAGTGGAACTAAAGTGGTATCATTTTGTATGTTTTTCATTTATATAAATGCAAGATTGCCTTTGTCATATGTGAAAATTTAATAACGATGTTTGGAAAAAAAAGACAACTGCATACAGACCTGGTTAAAATAAACAAAACACTGATGGAGTATATAAACACAAAAAAAACAAAGGGCTGGAAAAAATGGAAGAAGCTTTAAACAGATATTCAGATGAGATGATAAAGCTGCAAAAATCAGAGGTTGAAATGAACAAAAGGCTGGCTAAACATGAGAGTGCTCAGGAAGAGATGTTTCAAAAAAATAATAGAATTAGAAGTTAGAGCGCTTCGGGAAAATGTGAGATTTTCAGCTATACCCGAGAAGCTGGAAAGAACAGACTGCATTAATTTTATGAAAGCACAAATAAACAACTGGACTGATATTCCACAGCAGGAGTTGTTAGTTGAAAGGGCTGCAAACCTAGCTATAAGAAAGCAACCTAGACCTTTAATAGTAAAGATGCAATCCTACCAGCAGAAGATTCTGAAAGAACTGTGGCAGAAGGACAAAATGCTAAAAGTGGGAGACAACAAGAGTGTTTGTGGAGAATGATTGCTCATTGTACACTAGGCAAAACAGAATTAAATTCATTCCACTATTCAGAGAATGTTGAGACGTAGGTATGAGATTCAAACTGCCTTATCCAGCTGTCTTTAAGGTATTCTTCCCTGGAGGGACAAAATCATTTTTTGATGAAGTGCATACTAAGGAGGAAATACAAAAGTTTGTCCAACAAAAAGTGAGCTGTGAAACAGAAGGAGATTCTGCTTCTTGTTCCTCTGGTAATAAAGACCACAGACAGACTGTACCTGTGAAACCTTTTTCAGTATTTCAAAGGAAAATGTTGGCGAGAAGGAAGGCAGCACAAGAATTGACTAAAAGAATTGAGAGTACATTGGAAATAAAGTAGTGACAGGATCTGGGCAATGGAGAAGAACAGTAATAAAACCAGTAACTTAATGTGGGATTACAATGCAATAATTATAATTGTAAAATGTGTCAGAACAAGTAATTATGGAAATATTGGACTTTTTCAAAATTTGTTGGATTTGTGGGGGACTCTAAAGTATATGTCCTACTTCATGTCATTAATGTTCAGAAAAATGCTTTGAGGAGGGGAAGAGAGGGGAGAAAGCTAACTGTAAGTAAAGAAAATTCTTTATTTTCTTAATAGTGCTGTATCTGAGATGCATGGTTTTGTTTGCATGCTATTTTAAGTGTAATGGGGATTGTAAACGTGTTGTTGTTTTTCCTTTTGTCCCCTCTTCTCTCTTTCTTCTTGCACAGTTTTGAGAACTATAGGCAGTGCAATGAAAAAAAAGAGCCTTGTTAAAAATAATTGTACAGCACAAAAACTTTTAGCAAAACGACTCAGGCAACAGAAAGTAGAAAGGGCTGTCACCAAGCTTAAGGAGCCTATAACAAGGAAGATAACAAGAGAAATATTTCAGAAATGTTATGAAAGTTTGTATAAAGCAGAGAAGTATGGAAATCAAGAAAATATACAAATGGAAATGTTTATGGAAGAATTATATATGCCAAGGTTAGAGGTAGATGAGGCTCAATTGCTAACAGTTAGGATAAGAAGAGATGAGATAAAAATGGCGATGTATAACCAACCTACAGGAAAGTCCCCAGGCATAGATGGTATTCCTGTGGAAGTTTGGAAGTTAGGAGGAAAAAACTGATAATGATCTGGAAGGTTTTGTTTAACAGTATTTTAAGAGGAGGAGAATTTCCAGCATCCTGGAAGAAGGTGGTGGTAACTAATACCTAAAGAGGGTAAAGATCCATCATATCTAGCTTCATACGGGCCCATTTCAATATTAAACCATGATTATAAAATGTTTATATCTATAATGGCATAAGTGATACCAAAATTGATAGATATGGATCAGTGTGGTTTTGTGGAGGGGAGGCAAGCATTTGACAATATAAAGAGAACACTGGTGATCCAGAGGGAAGCAGAATGTAAGAAAATACCATGTTTATTGGTTGGTCTTAATGCAGAGAAAACATTGACAGAGTAGACTGGGACTTTATGAGCAGGGCAATGGAAGCATTTGCTTTCCCCTGATACAATTATAAGGTTGATTAGGAGTATATATGAGATATTGGAGGTAAAAATTAAAGGGGGTGGGGTCCTCTGTGATAACTTCTGCTTGAGTAGAGGAACCAGGCAGGGTTGTCTTCCCCTTTATTATTTGCATTATATTTAGAACCACTGGCAAAGAAAATAAGGGACTCAGAAATTCAAAGATATAATTGGTATGGTAGTCAGGAAAAGCTGTCTCTATTTGCAGATGATATTATTTTATACATAACAAAACCAGAAAGGGACATTACAGTGCTGTGAAACATTTTAAAACAGTTTCAAATCTTCTTAGGATACAAAATTAATGAAGCTAAAACAAAGGAAATAGTGGTAAACTATGTACCCCCACACAAATTGGTCCAATAATATCCATATTTATGGGGACATGATAAAATTAAGTATTTAGTAGGAGTAAGGATTAGAAATGACTCTGTTGTGGCAGCTAAGGATATGTGTGAAGAGACTAAACAGAAGATAACAGAAAATTGAGAAACTGGAAATTTGTTATGTGGATATGGATACTAAGATACAAGCAATTAAAATGTTTTTAGTCCCTTTAGTCTTATACACAGCTCAGGCATATTTTTATCAACCAGAGCTGAAGCTGTGGATAGCAATTGAAAAGAGTTGAAGGATTTATCTGGGAAGAGAAGACAGCAAGGGTCAAGTGGGATAAGCTGATTCTTCCAATAGGTGGACTAGGTTTACCCAATTTAAGGGAGTATTTTAGAGCAACACAGTTAAGGTTCTTATACATAGCATAAGCAGAAAAACTATAATTCAAAGTAGAAAGGAATGATGATGATGATACAGGGAGGAAGCTGAAGAAATAAGGAGAGATTAGGCATTTGGATGCAGACTCAAGGAAAACAACAAAAATCATACAGTGTAATATATTCATAAAGTAGCAAGGAGTATTCTAAGAACTAAACCAGCATGAGAATGGAGAAAAGAGATTCTGCTGATAGGGATGACTGTGGTTAGGGATACAGATAATAGGCAAGAGGGGGCTGGAATTTGTTGGAGAAAACTGGCAAAGGAACCAAGGAATTAAGAGCAAATAACTAGAAAGGGAAAGGTAATAGAATTGGAAGAGGCCAAGAATTTATTTGGACTGCAGGTTAGAGATTGCCTTCCCTATTAAGGATTGATATCAGAGTATAGACAAAAAGAAAGAAATTGGGGGGGTCCTAAATGAAAGACCAGCACTGGTAGAGTTTTTAATAGAATTTAGAATATAAGCTACTGTTAAAAAAGGAATAATTAATAAAGCATATAAAATATTGCATGATAATTATAAGAATCAATCAGAGGAGCTTAGAAAGTATTGGGAAAATAGATTGGATAAGCAGTTCACAAAGAGACAATGGGGGATATATGTTTATCTCCCAAATATGCAACAAAGTCTAGAAGATTTAGGATCTTTTTCTTGAAGTGTTACATAGATATTTTTATACCCCAAGCAGACTCCAAAGAGTTTTTCCTCAGGTGGATAGCAAATGTTGGAGATGTGATGGGCAAAAAGATGTAGCTGGGAACATTTTCTGGAAGTGTAATGAGCTGGCAGACTTTAGGGATTTCCTGCAGACCGCTCTGTCAGAGATGCTGGGTGAGCAGATTGGACTGACTGGGGAGATGACTTTTTGAGCTATATTGCTGAATCAGAATTGCTTAGACATAGCAAATCCTTGCTGAGTCTAATTATGGTGGCTGCCAAAAAAGCAATTATTAGAAATGGAAATCAAAATTTAGACCAACTTTACTAGAAGTAGTAAATTTAGTAACAGAGATACAACAACTGGAATTTGGATCTTTAGAAAAGGGAAGGAGCAAACTACATAGGGAAAAAATGGGAATTTTTGGAACAATATATGCAGACAAGGAACGAGGTTTAAGAGGCAGGATTTGAATGAGCCATATAATGCTTAACTGACAGTGACTGGCTAGATTATAAGTGATGTATAATGTTTGCAACTACAGTTGTTTCAATCGTGTCTGTGATGTGTAATGTTTGCAACTAAAGTGGTGTCATTTTGTTTGTTTTTCATTTATATAAATGTAAGATTGCCTATGTCATATGTGATAATTTAATAAAGATGTTTATTTAAAAAACTGAAAAAAATCAGAAGTCAAAATGAAGAAAAGCCTGGCTGAGTATGAGAGCACATAAGAAGAACTGCTTCAAAAATTATAGAGTAGGAGGACAGAGCATGCAAGGAAAACTTGAGATTTTTGATGTACCAGAAAAATTGGAAGGAACAGACTGTATCAATTTTATGAGAGCACAAATAAGCAACTTGGCTGGTATTCCACAGCAGGATGTGTTAATTGAAATGACACATTGTGTGTATGCTCCAAAGCTGGCCATGAAAAAGACTAGTAGTAATAAAGATATAATTATACCAGCAGAAAGAAGTGATCTTGACAAAAGTGTGACAAAAGGGCAAAGTATTAAAAATTGAAGACAGTAAAGTATTTGTGGAAAATGATTACTCACTGTACACCAGGCAGAAGATAAACAAATGTATCCCAGCTATCAGAATGTTGAGAGGCAGGTCTGAAATTTAAGCTGTTGTACTCAGCTGTCTTCAGAATATTTTTCACAAAGAATAACAAAAACAAAACTTGTTCAAAACACTATAGGTAAAAAAACAGGTTTGTAGCAAGACTGTTCACCTTTTTTACTTTTTATTCTGGTACCTCAGCCTTTCGCCTACTAGGAATAACTTGCAAGTGCAAAATGGTCTAATTTATACATCAAGTGCTCACCAATCAACCAATTAAATACCAAAACCAATTACCAACATTTTCACATAAAACACTCTTCTTTAAAACTCCCATCTCTAGTTGAATGTGGGCGGGCTAAAACACTGAAAGTTAAACTATCATCCAACCCACCATGTGCTGTGAAAAAATGATTAGCCACAGGGCTATTCACATTGCCCCTCCTAATATCTCCCAAATGTTCCATAATTCTAACCTTGACCTTTCTTGTAGTTTGCCCACTATACCATTTGGTAGATGGGCATCCACATCCATAAGAGTTACAATTAAATGTAATACACGTGCCCTACCTTATCCCCTCTATTAAAAATCAGCCCTTCCCCACTTAACAATTCTTTTAAATTGCTGTATCTCCCATATGAAAAGGTCACATGTTTGGGAAAAATATGTCCCACTATGGTATCATGACACACTATGTGCCACAATCCTCTTACTGCTTTCTCTAGATTGGCAGAAAAGGGTGAAATTTTTGTCACAAAAAATATTCTTTCTCCATCTTCATCTTGAATTTCCCTTTTCTTAAACCTGTTCCCCCCTCAAATTTTCCACACTCCTTATTATATCCTAACACCGTGTTTTTTGCATCCCCTAAAACCGAATTTGTAGATCCACAACTAGCCAACCTATCATGAACTTCCCCCAAATATGTTTTCCTTAATGAAAAAATACGAACAGCAGTCACCGAACCTCAAACAGGATAGAAATAACAAAAGACAAATACCAAAATCAGTGAAGTAAACCGTTTATTACTGATTGAACAACTAAGCGCTTTCGCCAATAAATCCAAAGGCTTCTTCAGAGTTGCTCTGAAGAAGCCTTTGGATTTATTGGCGAAAGAGCTTAGTTGTTTGATCAGTAATATACGGTCTACTTCACCGGTTTCGGTATTTGTCTTTTGTTATTTTTATCATGTTTCCCTTAATGTTTCCTCTGAAGTGTTACAACAAATCCTCTTAAATTCCAGATAGGGAAGTGATTCAATTAAATGAGGGGGGTACATACTTTCTGCATGGAGAAAATTATTAACAGATGTTGTCTTCCTGTATGGCCTATACTGAACCCTGTTCCCATCAACAATATAAAAGTCCACATCCAAAAATGCTATGCAGTCATGCTTCACCTGGCATGTAAATTTTAAACCATGTGAATTGTCATTTAATTCCTTCACAAATTCCAAAAAAAAACTTCCTGTGATCCCTACAAACAAAAATTAAATCATCTATAAATCTTTTAAAACAAATCACATGTTTTTTTTTTTAAATAGGCAGTTGAATACACAAATTACCTCTCAAATTCACCCATATAAATTATGGCATAAGTTGGGACATAAGAAGCCCCCATTGCTGTTCCCTTCTTTTGTAAGAAAACATTTTTATCCGATCCAAAATAATTTTGGATAAGACAAAATTTCAAAATGGACAGCAAATAAGAGGTTCGAGGACCCTCCCCCATGATCTTACCCATTGCATCCAAGCCCACCTAACGTTGATGTTAGTGTACAAAGCACTAACATCCATGGTGTCCCAAAAATAATCACTTTGCCAACTAATCATTTTCAAACTTTTACACAATTCTGCTGTATTCTTGACATGTGATGGCACCTTTGATACATATTTCTTAAAATGAAAATCTAAAAAATGTCCTCACATTCTCCAAATATGACCCTACCCCAGAAACAATGGGCATCCCTGGAGGGTTGGATAAATCTTTATGAATTTTATGAATTGCATAGAACTTCAGATCTTTAGGTTCCCCAATGAACAACCTTTTACATCCTTATCTCCCAGGAACCCTAACCTTTTCCCTGTCTCCAATAATTCATGCAATTCCAAATTAAACTGTATTACCTGGTTTGTCCTCAACTCCACAAAATTTTCAGAATCACATACTAACTGATTGACCATTTCGCAATAATGGAAAATGAACGAATGTACCACAAACTGCAGATGAATACACAAAAAACAGCAAGGATCTGAAGAAGTTTTCTTACTATTAGAAGGACGAAAAGCACTTAGTAAATGAGAGTGGACTGTTTTCCTTGGTTGCTGTTTTTTGTGTATTCATTTCACAATAATGTCTTTTACTCATCACTACCCAATTACCACCCTTATCACCTACTTTGAAAACATATTCATTCAACTTTTTCTGTAAATTCTGAATATCTATCCATTCATTCTTCATTAAATGATACTTTTTTCTGCTTTAAAAAAGCATTAAACTCATGTTCAATTCTTTTACATATGTTTTCAAATTAAGTAACAGCCAGTGAATTTTTGTGTGGCATAAACTGACTACTAGTAAACACATTGGGAACAGTAAGTATAAAAGCCCTCATCTTGTGTTTGAACAACAGAAACATTTGAATAATTTTCAACAGCAAAAACATCATTATTCACATTCAGTTCCCCTTTCCTAAAAGACGTCAGTTCAAAGAATAAATCAGTCTTATGTACAGAAATCATGACAACAGAACAAAAGGGTAATAAAAGAAAGTCATATGGAACAAAGGATCATTTGCTGTTAAATAAAGTCATAATGGGGAACTGTAAAAAGGGGAAGAATCTAAGTATAGCATGTATAGACTACAAAAAAGTATTTGACATTATACCACATTCATGAATAAAAGAGTGCTTAAAAATGTAGAAGACCTACCTTACAAATTACATTACAATGACCACGAAACAGTGGCAAACCATTTTGCAGTTAAGCCATGATAAAAGACAAATTATTATTCCAAGGATAAAACTTCAAAGGGGAATATTCCAGGGTGACTCTCTGTCACCGCTGCTCTTTTGTCTTGCCCTTAACCTATTAAGCTGTCTACTGAACAGACTAAGTCATGGCTACAATTTGGCTCCCAGAAAACAACAAAAGTGTAAAGACTTCTCATCTTCTTTTTCTATATGATTTAATACTTTATAGTTCATCAGATGAGGAACTGAAAGCACAAACTGCAAGTGGTCCTAACCTTCTCAGATGATATAAGAATGCCATTTGGTCTTGATAAATGTGCAAACGCAACCTTTAAAGCAGGAAAGTTGCAGCACCAAGAAAACATCAGTTTGGGACAGGAATTTGATTTAAAAGAACTTGAGCAAGAGGGAGTGTATACATATTTGGGAAATGATGAAGGATCAACAATAAAACATGAACAAATGTGAATAAAATTTAGTAAGGAATATCTTAGAAGCCTAAAGTTAGTACTGAAAACAGCATTGACATCTATGAACAAAGTCCAAGTTATAAACCAATTTGCTCTTCCTGCCCTAACTTACAGTTTTGGAGTGACTGACCAGCCCAAAAAGGTGTTGGATAGGTTGGACAGGAAAACAAGAAGGATACTTCATGCTCATCAAATGATTTATAAAAATCAGCATACCAAGACTATATATTCCACATTCTGAAGGAGGTATGGGCCTCCTCGAAATTGATTACATGTATAGTTCTGCAGTCATGGGACTGCGTGCATATCTGCTGACCTCACAAAACCCAAACATAGTGAAAGTTTTGAAACATGAGGAGAATAAGTCTAAGATGACTTCCCTGCTTAGTTCTGCAGAAACATATTGGAATCAAGTGGGAATGGAAATCAGACCAGAAGCAGATAAATATCAGCCAGCAACTCAATGTGCCAAAAAAACAAAGAAAGAATATAAGGTAAAGGATCAGATGAGAAGGCAAGAAATGTAGAAAATGCATAAATATAGTTGCAAGTATAGAAAACTCTTGGAACAACCTCATGTTGATCAGGACTGAATGCAGGAATAGTTAAGGATAGGTGAATTTAAACCAAAAGACGAAAAGTTAATATTGGCGGCCCAAGATAGTGGACTATGTACACATTGGTTTACAAAATCCATTGAACACGTGGGAGAAACAGACAAATGTAGTTTTTGTAAAACAGAAACAGAAACAGTCGCGCATCTTGTTGCTGGTTGTGATATGCTAATGGCAGAAGGACTATATACTGAAAGGCATAATAATGTGGCAAGACTGTTGCATTGGGGATTGTGCAAACATTATGGTACTGAGGTGGCTGAAAAACACTGGAAACATAAGCCACAAAAACATCATAGAAAATGATGGTTTATATCTCATGGGGTCATCCATTACCAACAGTTCAAAAAATAGATGTGAGGAAAAACAGATATAGTAGTCCATGAAAAGACGACAAAAGTAGCATTGATCATTGAAATTTCTACACCCAGTGACTACAGTGTCTTGCGTACAGAGAAACACAAAATCATAAAATACCAGTATTTGCAGACAAAAACAAGGGCAATGTGGAAGAAAGATACCTAGACAGTTCCAGTAGTAGTAGGAGCAATGGGTCTTATAAAAAGAATTTACAATTATACTTAGATATGTTACCGGTACATGTAACTCCATAAGAATTGCAGGAGTCATTACTGGGCATACTGCTGGTACTGCAAAGAGCACTTCTGGCTAACATCAAAGATTGAAACAATACTAATTTTATGAATGTTAATCATACTTTGACTTAGGAATGGGGTCCATTCCCGTTATGGTATTAGAAACCCAAAAGACTTGGAAAAATTAAGAAGGAGACCACAGAGTTGCTAGGGTTCATTGAAAAATTATCATATGGTAACTTGCTAATGGAACCACAACTATCATAGTGGACTTTGACCACAAGGTTTGTAGAATCAATTGAGCTGATAAGAATTCTGAATTACCTTTTTGACTTGAAATTGAATAATTTGTACTCTTGGTAAGGTAAGGGAGGCTGACACTATATTGAACAAGGCCCCTATGAACTCTAATGTCTTAGATGGTTCTAGCTGAGATTTGTTGTGATTGTTGGTAATTCCTAGATGAGAGCAAAGCTGGAATACATACTCTCTTGCTTTTATCAGAATATGACTGGTTGGAACAATTATGAACCAGTTGTTTAAGTATGGAAACACCCAGAATCCCTGCAGTCTCAAGTGAGCTGCTACTACTGTCGTGCATTTGGTGAACACCCTGGCGGCTGTGGTGAGCCCAAAGGGCAGGGCTCTGAACTGGTAATGACTGTCTCCCAGCCAAAAGCATAGATATCACAAAGATTGTCTATTCATTTTTATGTGATAGCATGCATACTGAAGATCTATTGTGCACTTCCAGTTGTCCTTTTGCAGGAAGGGGGAAAATGGAATGAACTGTGACCATCCAGAACTTTATATACTGAGCTGATTTGTTCAGATTGCCGAGATCCAAAATTGGTCTTCCAGTATCCTGTTTTCTTTGGCACTAAAAATAATCTTGAGTAAGTTCTGGACTCTTTCTGGTCTGGGGGACCTCTTAGATGACTCCTTTTTTTGGCAGCTTTTTTATTTCTAGAGCTGCTGCTTCCCTCTGACTGGGTGGAACATTGGGAATTGTGTTTACTGTTGAAGGGAAGGTAAGGAAAAGGGTATTATATAACCTCTGGAAATAATCCCCTGCACCCATGTATCTTTTGTAATGTCTAGCCAGGCTCTCTGGTTTAGGGATAGATAACCCCTGACTGCCTCCAGTGCTGGACAATCAGGCCTCCTTTCAGGAGTGCTGGTAGGGTCTTTCAAAGAAAGTATCTCTGAATTCCTGGTCCTGTGGGCATCCTCTGTTGCGTGGGTGGCGTCTTCTTTTAGAGTTCCCCACTTTGCCCTTTGGGGAACTATCTCCACGTGGATCATGGAAAGGACCCTGGGACTTTCTGCACCACATTTTTCAACCACTTCTTTGATTCCTAGTGAAGGTTCTTTAAGGAGTCAAAAAATATACACACACCGCAGATAGGGTCTTACCATCTTGCTTACACCTGGGGAGTGTGTCTTTCTTTAACTTTAAGGCCAAACAAAGAACTTCTGTCAAAGGGAGCATTGATGAAGGAGGACTTGAAAGGCTCCGTGAGATCACACAGGAGCATCCAAGCATGTCTCCTAATGGAAATGCCTGAACCCTCCGCCTATCTGAGACTGACGGATCTGAGGATTTAGTCTTTGGATATGACTGTTTTAAAATTTTGTGGGCTGGCTCTGTAGTCAAATCAGAAGATGGACTGAAGGATCCAGAAGGGTCCAAAGGATGCTTTCTGGACTACTTTTTGTCTGGTTTGGAGCTTTGAGCTCTATATAGATTCAGAAAAGGTTGTAGGCAGATCTTTTAAAATCAGCTTATTTTTCCGATCTGTTAAGACCCATGGATTGAAAGCTTACAAATATCACACAACACCTTTAAGTGTGCCAGGTCTAAACAATAAACACAAGAATCATAAGCATCTGACAAAGGGATCTTAAGCCCACAATCTTTGCACTTTTTAAACCCCAAAGGTTTTTCGGCCATCCTAAAAACAACTGTTTAATACTATATATATTTATATATATATATATATATATATATATTTTTTTTTTTTTTTTTTTTTTTTTTTGAAAATAAGAAGGAAAGGGAAACAATTACCAACAATGGTAATTAAAGAAGTTACCGCAAGGGTATAGGTGAAATGCAGGAATTACCAACAATGGTAAGTTAACTCACACTAGGTAAGTGTAGGATAAGGGAGGAATAAAACAGTTATTAATAAAAAAGGGATAAAGATAGAGATGGACATAATCTGTTTACTTATCTAACTAGAAATCATTGTAAATCTCAAGAGCTAACAGTGACCATGTCCATACATGAAGGTGGCAGATGAGATCTGAGATATGGTAGAGGACTAGAGCATTATGGGTAAGGAAGAGCTTGAGAGTTTCCAGTTTCCACGAGTTGTAAAAAGTGGCCAAGTTAGATCCAAGGGTCGGATCCGAACCCAGTTATTGAGGAATGAATGAAAACTGAGAACATCAGATAAATAATTACATTTATTTTGAGGAGGAATTTTACCAACAATTTCAAGAAGTGGCCATGGGAGCAGCATGTGCCCCAGTATATGCAAAATTATCTTGTGGCTATAAGAGCAGAGATTTTTGTTTGACTCTGTTTATGCCAAACACTGGACTCTTTACACTTGATTTCTTAATGATATCTGCATTTTGATGAAAGGTAGTAAGGACCAGTTACAGGTTCATGGGTAAGTACTAGGCTAGCTGCCTTTGTGAACCATTATAAGTCTAGCCAATTTCCCTTCATGAGAATCAAACCATGCACCTTTTGTCTGTGAAGTAAATACCTTAACCAATTTGCCAAGCCCCCAGCCGCAAGAACAGGAGTTCATTAAGTATCTGAATACTACCATGAACATCCTTAGATTTACTCACCACCTATCTGAAGATTAAATATATATTTTGGATGTAATGATACTAAAAGGCAGGATAAATAAAGACCTTTGTCTCAATAATATACAAAAAAACCTACATTTTCAAATTTCTACTTGCATTATATGAGTGATCACCCATATATCTGAAAAAGTTTAGTGAAGTAACAATATGTTAGGATGGCCAGGATTACATCCAGATAAAGTTTGTTACTTACAGAGACTGGAAAGCTCACTACGATGTTTCTGGACATGGGTTACCTCCTAACACAATTAATGAGATCCTACAAAAAATTGTGCAAGGGTGGGGTACAAAATATGTACCATTGTTTGTCAGTGGGGCAGCTAACATGGACAGCCTCCCAAATGAAACCCTCAATGCTAAGAACTTTGAGAAAGTGATGATCTTGGATTCTGGTAATGAATCAGGGGCAACAAAAGGAATTATGAGTACTAACTAGAAAAAAACGTATTTATTACTGGGAGGTAAAAGAAAAAATGGGGAGCCAACCCCTTTTTGTATACAAAAGGGGAAAGAACATCAAGGAGAATTTATAAAGAGACACACTATGATTGCTTTACTAGAAGGAAGATGGTAATTTACAAGTCTGGATTTCACCAACAATGTAAACTGATCTCAGAGGGACAGAGGATCGATTTAAGAGTAAGACAGACAAGGATTTAATTTATCTGACATTAACTGTGGTAGTAATGACATTGTCTGTCTTGCAACATCTAACCTATGTCCTTCTTTCCTTGTAGGAAAGACTAACAAACTTAAGAATACATGAACACTTTTATGTTATCACCACAAAAACGGAGACTAATGCCTTAAACAGGCAAACTACTAATTGCCACACTGATGGTTTCTATTTTTGTATTCTCAAAGACATTCTTACTAACCCCAGGGCTGGACCCTGTGAACTGCATCTTGAAACACGTGAACTAGCATGACAACTGGATCTAGATGCCACTAAGTCATCCGGGTTAAATGATTTTGTCTCCTTTAGCAGTGTGCTAAAAGTTAAAGCTGCTAAACTATGACAGGTTTTATAGGTTGTTTGGTAACACTGAGAGATTAACTTATAAATCAAATTCATTCACAAAAAGTTTTAAAGGTTTTATAAACTTTATATATTTTACTAAATTAAGTTGTTTTAGATTTCAGATAAGTGTTTTTTTTTTAATGTTTCAAACATTTTTAAAACTTTTTCATTATTTATTATATAGCAGTGTTTTTTTTTTTTATTGGTGCTCGTGGACCTAATGTATATAGGCCTGGACCCCAGTACCCCAAACCCACATCAGATCAATCAACTATCCTCCTAACCCATGAACTTACTTTGGTTTTGCTGGGGCTGACTCTGAATCCTAAGGGCATCCTGGGGACTCAGCTCATCTGTGCTTCTGTCAGGGTTTATTTTTTATTTATTCTCTACCCACCCCCCCCCCAACATGTTCATTGGTTACATTTGAGGGCAACTCCCCTCTTTTGGACTATTTCTCCCCTTAGGGAGCATATGAACAAGTACCCACTAACCCAGGATGGGCAATCCCATCCCTTCCTTAACACTCCGTCAGTCACCTGGGCTGCTAATTCAACCTGGATTGGCTGGGCTATAGTCAGGGCTTTATCCATCTATGTCATCAGAGTGGCTATGCCTTTAAGATTTTGATCATGTGACTTGTACTCCTGTAAAAAGGCCTGATTGAATTGTATCACTAGTTCTAATAAAATCTTTTTTTTCTGGAACAAAAGCACTTAACTTTTTTACTTTTTGGAATAAATATTATTGTTTGAGAGCCTTCCTGTGGATCCTTAGTGTAATCTGTTGGTTATAGGTTTGTTTTTGTACACTTTATACTCTTCTGCTTGGCTCTTACCATGAAAACATATTCCTCAATATTTGGGAAGAAAAGTCTACTGTTTGTGCATTTATTTTGTGATTATTGGGATTGTTGTTGGGAAGGAAAAGCATATGTAGTGCTTATGAACACTTGAGTGAATACTTGCCTTCCAACCAAATTCTTCCAGCTGTGCTTACCAGTTAGCATGCTTCTCTCTCGACAGGAACATGGATCCCCTTACTGGTCTTATTATTCCTTCTCCTGCTGCACCTAAAAAGAAAAAAGCCACTAAACATCAGTTGCCTATTCTGTGGGCTTACTTATTGCCTCCGCCATTAGTGGGTGACTCTGTAGTAGCCATGGCTTGTTCATCAGACCACTCACTAGTTTCCCTGGGACCCCCTGGTGTAGTCTATCACCATCATAGACAGGAGGTTAGCCACATCTCCTGTGGTTGTTTCAGTGTCCATTCTGGACATGGGAGAACTACTTTCTTTGGTCATAGGAGTTTCTCTGGGAGTTTCTTCCTGGGGTGGCCAAGTAAGAAACTTGTTTCCTAGATTGAATTGCCTGCCATCCTTCAGACTGTCTCTATCTACTGATGTCCCTAGAAAACTAAAACAAAAAAGTAGACATAATCCTTCTGAAAACAGTGTTTCTTTTAATACAGATGAATTACATACCTTGGCTAAAGACTTAATACAGGTAATGAATTTTGTGGGTCAGAGAAATTTGAGTTAAATCATAGTTCCACTACTCCTGAAGATACTTTATCAGGAGATTCGGACAAGGATAGAGACAGGGCTCCATCTGTGTTTTCTTCTGATGCTGAGGGGAGTGGTTCCTTAATTTTTCCTGTAGAGGAATTTTCCTTTGCTGAGGAGAAGGTAAATGCTGCCCCTTCTTTAAGGAGGTATTATGTCATGTTGCAAGTGGATATACCAGGTTCTACCTTCTTTCTTCCTATTATGCCAGCCTTGCAGGGTGATTTTGACTTGGTCTGCAATAATCACAACAATCAATCTTCAGTCCCCAAAAAGACAAATGGATGTTATAGAGTTCTTCTAACAAATATTTATTTTCTCAGCTCAAGCCTGACCCAGCAGCTATTTCTGTTTCTTTTCCAGCTGCTAACAAGCTTTTGGTCAATGCCAATTATTCTCATTCTGATAAGGGTGTTAAAGTCTTTGACAGGTTTGGGAAGAGCATCTTTACTTCTATTTTAGCCTTCAGAATTTTGCCAGGCTCATATGTTGAAGCATATGCTGGCTTCAGAAGTTGGTCTTTTCTGAATCCTATTATTGCCACTCTTTTTCAAGTGTCTAAGCATTTTTTAAATAGTGTGTAGGATTGTGCTGACTCTACGTCCAGGGCAATAGTTACTACTGCCATTATGAGCCATTTTCCCTGGGTATGTAATCAGAAGTTTTAAGGTGATGTTTATTCTGAAATTTTGAATTCTCCTTTGAATAAGGAAGTTGTGTTTTATTCTTCTGTTACTTAGGTACTCAAATAGTTTGATGAAAGAGGCAAGTTGATTCAGAGAGTTACTAAGATTTTTCATCACTCTGTTTCTAAATCTACTAACCCCTCTGTTTCCTTTTTCAATAAGCACAATAGGCAATCCCAACATGCTTCTGGCAAGCAGAGCTCTAAGAAAAAGTGGCAGGAGGGATCTAATAAAAAGTAGGGATCCTTTCAGAGAAGAAAGAGGCCTCCACTTCGGAATGACTATGCCAGCACCAGGTCTTACCCTTTGGGCAGGCTGGCTATGTCTCTGAAGCATTCTTTAAGTCTCCAGGCTTCATACATTCCATCAGAAGAAAATACAGGGGCAGACAAGATGAGCAGGAAGAGGGGGGACCTTTACAAAGGGAAATTAAATGAGGAGGTCTTTCAGGATTTTTTTTCAATAAATATCTTTATTAAATTATCGCATATGACATAGGCAATCTTACTTTTATATAAATGAAAAACAAACAACATTGACACCCCTTTAGTTACAAACATTATACATCACAGACACCACTGAAACAACTGTAGCTGCAAGCAATGTACATCACTTATAATCTATCCAGTCATTGTGAGTTTAGCATTATATGGCTTATTTAAATCCTGTCTCTTAAACCTCATTCCTTCTCTGCAAATATTGTTCCCACAATTCCCATTTTTTTCCTATTTAGTTTGCTCCATCCCTTTTCTAATCATCCCAATTCCAGTTGTTTTACCTCTGTTACTATATTCACAACTTCTAGTAAAGTTGGTATAGACTTTGATTTCGATTTTCTAGCAATTATTTTTTTGGCAGCCACCATAATTAGACTCAGCAAGGCTTTACAGTGTCTTGGGAATTCTGATTCTGTATCATAGCTCAAAAAAAAATCATCTCCCCAGTCAATTCAATCCACTCACTCAGCGTCTCTGACAGAGCGGGAATCCCTAAAGTCTGCCAGCTCATTATGCTCCCAAAAAATAAGTTCCCAGCCACCTCTTTCATGCCCGTCACACCTCCAACATATGCTATTCACATGAGGAAAAATTATTTGGAGTCTACTTGGGGTATAAAAATACCTATATAAACATTTCCAGGCAAAGATCCAAAATCTTTTAGACTTTGTTGCATATTTGGGAAACATACATATATTCCTCCATTGTCTCTTTGTGAATTGTTTATCCAATCTCTCTCTTCCCAATCCTTTCTAAGCTCCTCTGATTGATTCTTATAATTATCATGCAATATTTTATATGCTCTACTAATTCCTTTTTTAACAGCAGCTTCTATTCTAGATTCTATGAAAAACTCTACCAGTGCTGGTCTTTCATTTAGGACCTCCCTATTTCTTTGTCTTTGCCTATACTCTGACATCAATCCTTAATAGGGAAAGCAGTCTTTAACCTGCTGTCCAAATAAATTCTTGGCCTCTTCCCATTCTATTACCTTTCCCTTTCTAGTTATTTGCTCCCAATGCCTTGGTTCCTTTGCCAGTTTTCTCCAATAAATTCCAGCCCCCTCTTGCCTATTATCTGTAGCCCTAACCACAGTCATCCCTATCGGCAGAATCTCTTTTCTCCATTCTCGTGCTGGTTTAGTTCTTAAAATACTCCCTGCTATTTTATAAATGTAATACTCAGTATGATTTTGTTGTTCTCCTTAAGAGTCTGCATCCAAAACCCCAATCTCTCCTTATTTCTTGAGTTTCCCCCTGTATCATCATCATTCCTTTCCAGTTTGAATTATAGTTTTCTGCTTATGCTATGTATAAGAGCCTTAACTGTGTTGCTCTAAAACACCCCCTCACATTTGATAATCCTAGTCCGCCTTATTCTGTTGGAAGAATCAGCTTATCCCACTTGACCCTTGCTGTCTTCCCTTCCCAGATAAAATCCTTCAAATCTTTTTTTAATTGTTATCCACAGCTTCTCCTCTGGTTGATAAAATATGCCTGACTTGTGTATAAGACTAAAGGGACTAAAATATTTTAATTGCTTGTATCTTAGTATCCATATCCATATAACAAAACTTCCATTTTCTCAATTTTTGTATTATCTTCTGTTTAGTCTCTTCCCACATATCCTTAGCTGCCACAACAGAGTCATTTGTAATCCATACTCCTAAATACTTCAAGGTCTTTTAGGATTTGATCCAGTTGTGGGGAACACCTCAAAAATATTGTCTGCCTTCTTTCAAAAACTGATAGCTAAACAAATTCTGCTCCAACAGGCAAGCCTGGAAAACAGATACCTTTTCATTCTGTGGATGGGAATGTTCCTCCATGCATTTGCACCCTTGCACTGAATTACGGAGTCATTCTGAACATTCAGAAGGACTCTCCAAAAATTATTTTGGTAACTTCCTTCTGACCCAGACAGCAGGGGTTCTCTCTTCTTATGGAATTGACCAAAGGAAATCACCACAAGCTTTACTTGGTAACTCCTTTCTGGCCCCGGCAGCAGTGGTTCACCCTTCTTATGGAACTGTTTGAGGGGAAATTACAACAAGCATCCTTGCAGATTGGATCCACTCACACAAGACAATGACTAGAACTAACTGCATGGATGATTCATTTTTTTTTATTTTTCCTGCAACCCTTCCTTCATTTTTACCAGCACAGACCTCTGGCCATGTCCATACTTGGCTAACCAGCTTCTCCCTACCCCATGCCCCCAGGAATTATTCTGGTAATTGCTGGGGTCAGTCATGTATCACAGACAATGGAGCTCAGCAAGTCTGAGCTTGTGTCCAGGGCAGGTCTTACTTTTGTCTACCCTGTTACTCCCCCTTCCACTTTTCTAGCAGCATGGTACTGTCTTCGGGGGTGTGCAACATGGGATCCATGCTGTATCATCCTGCTTCCACAGCAGCTCAGCCAAGCCGCATTGGCCCCAGTTGACCTCACCTTACTCTGGCAATGTACCTAGCCTCCAGAAGAGCACAAAAATAGTCCAGCACCAAAGAGAGATAATAATGAATAATTCTTTATTGTGGCAACCCAAAGCAAACCAGTTTCGGCAATGATAAATCCTTCTTCAGTGCTATAACACACAATGAATGACATATGCTTTAAATAGTAAAACACATAATAAGAGTCTTGATCTTATTGGTGCATACCACATTAACTCAGTTCATTGAGGCCAGGCTTAAACAAAGCACCCAGCCTGACAATCCACCTGGATTCTTTTTCATTTAGGGTAGTATGCCATCCTGTTTTGCACAGTCTCTTACCATGGACTGTATCTATAATAGTGAATTGGAATTTAGCAGTGGTGTGGGTCATAGTATGTTTATAGAAAGCATTTGAGATTATTTTATTTCGAATATCACGGATATGTTCACTAATCTGAAATCTCAGTGGCCGAGATGTTTGTCCAACACAAAAAGCGGAACAAAAACATGTGGCCAAATATATAACCCAGTCACTGCTACAATTCCCAAAAGTACGAATTCGGTATATCTTGAAGTATTGTTACTAGTAAATTCTTTGTTTTTTGAAACATGTGCACAAGCACTACAATGGCCACAAGGGATGCTGCTCACAAGTTTGTCTCCAAATAAAGTGACCTGTTGAGTATTTGTTGAAAAGAAATTCTTATAATGAGTTAAATAAGAATTTATTGTGCGGCCCCTGTGATAAGAGAATAGACATTATGGTGAAAGTATTTCGGCTAATTTCTCATTGGCCAATTATATGTCCCAGTGATTATTAATAATATTTCTGAATGTGTCCGTATTACGTCCATAAGTAGTAACCAAGTGAACGGGTTGGGATAATTGTTTATCTCTGTTACTAGACGTATAATGGTACTGTAATAATTCATCCTGATCTTGTTCTGCTGCAAAAGAGCAAGCCTTGTGTATATTGTCAGCTCAATATCCTCTACTGAGAAATCTGATAGCTAAATCCTTCCTACTGGACAAAAAAGCTTGATCAGTAGAGTAAATGCGTTTAATACACAGAAAGTTTGCCCCCATTTATGCGGATTTGTTCATGGGATACATTGAGGACCAATTGATCTATGATACCAGCCATAATATATTTTTGGATACAATAAACATCTGGCGTTGGTATCTAGATGATTGTTGTATGGTGTGGAGGGGGATGTAACCTATGTACAGGAATTTGTACAATACTTAAATGAAAATAAGTGGGGTATCCAATTTACTTTGAATTGGGATTACAATCAAATTACATTTTTTGGATGTCAATATTATTCAGGATAGTGATGACACACTTAAGACAGAAGCTTTCAGGAAATTTCCCCAATTCAATACCCTACTTCATGCAACCAGCCACCACCCTCCCCATATCATCCATAACATACCTAAATCTCAATTTCTGCGTATTAAATGCATTTGCTCTACTGATCAAGCTTTTTTGTCTGGGAGGAAGAATTTGGCTAACAGATTTCTCAGCAGAGGATATCGAGCTGATAAATTACTTTTGGGCAGCATCCCTTGTGGACATTGTAGTGCTTGTGCACATGTTTCAAAAATCAAAGAATTTACTAGTAACAATACCTCAAAGATATACCAAATTCATACTTTTGGGAATTGTAGCAGTAACTGGGTTATATATTTGGCCACATGTTTTTTTCCACTTTTTATGTCGAAGCAACACGCTTGTTTAGCATGTCGTCCCAGGCTGACAGACACTGGATCCCCTTTGAATGACACCAGAAGCTTAGCCAATTGTTGAAATTGATAATTTTTCTTTATACTGAGGTATCATTCTTGGTGAGGGCAGGATGCTACTCAGGGTCCAGGGTCATACCAGCCTGGGCTACATGATTAGAGAGCTCTTCCATGTCTCTTTCCATGTAGTCCAGGGAGGTATGTCTCAAGTCATTCACACTAATATGAACAATGACAGTCATATTTGTACTTGTTCTGGAGTGACCTGAGTGCTTGTGTTATGTGGCGGATTCTGGCTTCCGACAGGCAGCCAACAGTAACCTTCTGCTTGTCCAGCCTAGTGAATGGGACATCAGTGTACCTGACTATAGAGTCACCTATTACTAGTGTGTTAAGTATGTTATTTTGCCTTAAGGGCTGTGATTGTGCGGCACACTGATTTTGTGTTTTATGTGTTGTCTGGTTTGTGACGGGAAGTGCAGGTTGTTTGGGTGTCTGCTTTGGTGGTCTCTGATGCTTTTGCAGGTTTTTATTTAGAGCCTTTGAGTATGATTTTGTGTATTTATGTGCATTTTTTGCCAGTGCTGTTTTAGTAGGTCTGTGTGTGGCTGGAGTTGTGGTGCAAGTGTTAACCTTCTCCTCTTGACTGTCTGTTCCAGTCTTGGGTGGAGACAGCTTAGATTCCAGTTTGGCTGTATAATTGCATCTCTCACATATGTTAGTGTTTTGTGGTAGGAGGAGAGGGTTGTCTGTGTACATGAGGCAGTTGTAACATTGCCTCAGGATACCCAGATTCACCAGCTGGACTGGAGAGTGCACCTGAAGTTGCCCTTTGGTCATGCCTGAATAGTAGGGTGAGCTGCTTAGTCACTTGGCTGGTGAGGGGTGAATAAAGAGCTTTGCCCTGTTGGGCAATCAGTGTCAGGGTATATTAATGCTTGCTATTAGGTCTGAGCAAGTGCTGGACTGTAAGATGCTTTTTGAGTGCTTAGGTTGAGAGTTAGACTAGTTTCAAGGGAAAAACTGAAGAGGAGACTTAGTGCAGCCAGGAATAATTTAACCTTAGCTAACTGGCACTGCCCGGTGTGCAAAACCATGCAAACGCAGTTTTTATAGTAGGAAAATGAAAAAGATAGAAGTTATCCCAAAATGGCCAATAAACTACTAACTTCTGGGCTGAAACCACTCCTCCAGGGACAGATAGGTTGCTCAAAGCTCCCCTCTCTCACAGGTGAACACAGAAACTTCCTTCTATCCAAGTAAGGTATGGGCAACTCAGAAACTTGTATCACAGCCCTAAATTCAGCACTAGCCTGAAAACTGGACTATACTAGCTTAGAAAGGTGGGAAACAAGAATTTGTTTTTGTTTTTTTTTTTTTTTTTTTTAAAAGATAAGGCAAAAACAGTAAAAAATACACTTAAAACAGCTTTAAACGACTACAAACGATAAGAAAAGGCTGTCTCACTTTAGTGTGTAGCCTACAACAATTAAAAAAATTATTTAAACAAAAAACAACTTTTTAAAAGTGCAGGCAGTCAAATAAGTACAATATGTGAAAAAAACAAGCTTTTAAATCACAATAAAAGCTGCAAAATCTGCATTTAGGCGGAAAACAGTTAAGTACAGCAAGAAAGTACAGAAAACTGATACTTAATCACTCCAAAGTCTCTCTCCTAAGCTAGAAGGCTTGTATCAATTTAAGGCTTTCTAGTTTTACCCAGTAGGTTAGTTACAGGAAAGATGGGAAATAAGTGCAGATGTGGTCTTTTACACCAGAAATTTGGAAGAGACAGGCAAACTGTCCAAATGTTCAATAAACTACAATTTCTGGGCCAAGAACCTCTCCTCTCATGGTAGACAGGCTACCTAGTGCTTATCACTCCCACTGATAAGCTAGAAGGCTTTCATCCAACACAGAAAGGCTTGCGTGGATCAGAAGCTTACCAACAGTCCTGGATACAGCAACTCTGTATCTGGACTAGGCTAGTTACAGGAAAGGTGGGAAACAAGCACAAGTGCGGCTTTTAAACCAGAACATTGAAAGAGATGGACAAAACTGCCCAAGCGGCCAATAGCTACAAGTTCTGGGCCAGGAACCACTCCTCTTGTGGGAGATAGGCTACCTAATGCTTATCACTCCCACTGATAAGCTAGAAGGCTTCCCTCCAACACAGAAAGGCTTGGGGGGCTCAGAAGCTTTCAAAGAGTCCTGTAATACAGCAAATCTGTACCTGGACTAGACTAGTTACAGGAAAGGTGGGGAACAAGTACAAATGTAGGCTTTTAAGCCAGCAAGTTGAAAGAGATGGAAAACTGCCCAAACAACCAAATAAACTACAATTTCTCGGCCAAAACTCACCCTTCCCTTGGAGGATAGGCTACCTAGTGCTTACCACTCCCACTGATAAGTTAGAAGGCTTTCCTCCAACACAGAAAGGCTTGGGTGCTCAGAAGCTTACTAACAATCCTGGATACAGCAACTCTGTAACCGGACTAGGCTAGTTATAGGAAAGGTGGGAAACAGGCACAAGTGTGGCTTTCAAACCAGAGAGTTGAAAGAGATGGAAACAAACTGCTCAAACAGCCATTAGCAACAATTTCTTGTGATGTTAAAATGGTTAAAGAAATTATGAGAAGTGGAAAGTTGTGTGTAGGAGAATAATGTTAGACCACTGCTGGATATTTTCAAGAAGTATTGGCCAGTTTTGACAGCAGATTCAGAGATTAGGAATATAGTGGGATCAAAGCCAACATTCCTGTACAAGAACATGAGGAATATCAAAAGGATGTTATGCTACCTGAAGGAAGTTATTCCACATAGAGTAGGTAATATCCAGGGGGCCACAGAACCCTGTCATAAATGTAATCAATGTAAGTACATTGATTCAACAGGGAAGTTTGACCATCCTGATTTCAATAAGACCTTTTGGTTTAAGATGGAGGGTACATGTGAGACGGATCATGTGGTATACCTGGCACATTGCCAGATATGCAAAGCATTTTATGTAGGAAAGACAGACAGGAAGTTTAAAAGTAGAATAAGAGAACATTTGTATGACATTCAACATTGAGTAACAACTAATGCACTGGCCAAACATGTTATTAACACTGAAGACACACATAATTTAAAATTTATGATTATAGCGAGAACCAAGGTGGATGATAGGATGGTGGACATTAAGACTAAGACTGAGGTGAATGACACTAAGTGGATAGTCAGGCTAAGAGCAAATTCAGGTAAAGGACTTAATGATAAGGTCCCCTTAAGACCATTACTTAAAGCCAGAACATTAAGAGATTTTTAGGTCATGTGACTATATGGGTTAAAGTACAGGAAAATGAAACATATATAAAAATAGGAAAAGGAATACAGAGAATTAATGAAAAGGAATTAGATTTAGAAGAGAAAAAAGAACTTATGGAATTATGGAAAAATCGTATGAATATCAGAGTGTTTTATGAGCACTGGACTATCTGGTGGCTTAATTTTAAAGAGAAATATAAAAAAATAAAAAGAGAGATATAAGATATTAAGTCAAGAAACATTCAGAGACTTATTAGAGAAGAAAGATTCCTTTTATGAAAAAGAAAGAGAAATACATAAAATGAAATGAATCAAATTAAAATTAAAAAACTTGTTATATAAACAAAAATATTATTTACAAGGAAAGAAAGAAGAGGTAGCACCATATCTGAGTAAAATAATAATAGAAGGAAAATAAGAGAATTAAAGAATAAGGAAGGTAAGCAAATAAGACAGCAAGAAGGAATATATGAAATAATTAAATAATATGTACTGGAATTATTTGTTAAAAGAGAAGAAAACATAGAACAAATTTATAAAACTGAACAATTAAATAATGAAAATAATGAGCTTTTAGAACAAAAAATAACTATGAAAGAATTGAATGAAATTCTAAAAGATATTATCATGAATTCTGCAACAGAACTGGATGGAATTGAATATGGTATGTATAAAGAAATGAAGGAGTGGCAATTCTTTTTTTTTATAAAAGTCATGAATGAATGGTTAGAAACTGGAATTGAAGAGAAAGAGTTATTTATAGGAGTTATAAAACTTATATTTAAAAAAAAGGAAATAAAGAGGAGATAAAAAATTGGAGACCTATAATATTGAATAAATGTATTATAAAATTTTCATGAGAATAATAACAAAGAGGTTACAAAAAATGGATAGACTATATGACCAAAATGTATTCGGAAGAAAAGGAAAAGGAAGTCAAGAATTATTATAGATAATAAGAGAAATAATTGATGACATCATAAAAATGTAGAAGCAAATGCTAAGATAGGAGATATAAGTAAAGCTTATGATGATATTCAATATAAATCATTATGGGGAATTTTATAGGCATATAATATAAGCAAAACATATTACAAGTAATAAAATCAATTTATGAAAGGTACTATGTGAACCTAAATGCAAATGGCTGGACTGAGAAGAAATAAAAATAGAATGTGGAATAAAGCAGGGCTGCCTAGCTAGTAGTGTAATTTTCTCATTAGTTATGAATGTAATAGTGAAGAAAATTACTAAAAGGTCAAGTAGCAGTGGATACAAAATGATGAAGGAAGTGCACTTGCCAATAATGCATAATTATGTGGATGATATTATAAAAATTGTTAAAAATAAAGTATAGATGGAAGAAGTAAATGAAAAATTAAGTGTAATTAAAAAATGGTTTAAGTATAAATAAAGGGAAAGTAAAGGATTTGGTTTTGAATGTATGATAGGAGGTACTGAGTTCAATGAAAACTATATATTTATATTAGGAATAATATTTGGAAGGAATGAGTACAGACAACAACAATGGGATAATGTACTAAAAGAAGTAAACAATATGACTATTTTTGGAAATCGTATAGATTTTTCATATAGAAAAAAGCACACTTGTTGAACACCATGGTAATATGAAAAATGTGCTTATGTTGCTAACATCTATATGATTCCTATTAAGTATGAAAAGGAACTAATGATTATTATATTTTCTTTTATATGGAGCTCTAGAATTAATCCATTTAAGAGAGGGATTTTATATATGAAAGAAGAGCAAGGAGGCTTGGGTTTAATAAACCCAATAGTACATGCAGCATCTTTTAATTTTATATAAAGTATTAAAAGGAATTATAAAGGAAAATAAAAACTTGATAGAAATGATATATTATAAATACAAAGAATTGCGGGAAGGAATGGAATTTAAATAAAAAAGAAGTAAAAGCATTGTGAATGAAGAAATGAAAGTGTACCAAAACAAAATTGTGTTGTGGAAAATAAAGAATATATGTGAAAAAAATAGAAAGGAATGGTACTTAAATATTATGAAAGCATTGTATTGTACTGATCCATGGAAAGATTTAGAAAAAGATAAAAAAAGCCATAATGAGCTATAATAATTATAAAAAGATTAAAGATGTAACCCACTGCACTGATTGTGCTAATGCTGTCATTGTTGCTGAAATTGTATGGAATTGCCAGAATCGCTGCCATATTAAAATGTAAATGTTGTGATAGTGGAGAGTGAGTCCACATTGGAGGAGAAAAGGAGAGGGGATCAGGTCGATGTACAAGAGGAGGTAGAGCCTGATTCTGAAGAAGTATTTCAAAAGAAGTTATGCAATGCTGAAATGGAGCAACAGGATGGATATATTATTACAATCCTTCAGTCCAGAGGGTTGTGGGATGATTATTTGGAGCATATGGTTAACCAAAGTAAGCCGGAAAACAATGCAAGAGCATTGTGGAGTGATATAATGGAGAAAATAGAAGAAGAGGGGAGAAAAGATGAGTCCAGTGAGAAGACATGTGTAAACTGTAAAAAAGGGGAAAGAAGAAAGAAAGAAAAGGATATGAAGAGGAGGTATAAAAAGGAGAAAGGATTAGACAGATATGAAGTGTGAGACCCCTTGACTGCACCTTTAGGTGTGACTGCAAATGAGATAAGAGTGTTTATTCCTATTAACAATATGACTTTTTGTGACTTATTTGAGAATGGACAATTTGTGGAGAATTTCATAGGAAAATATGAAAAAAGAATGTATATCCTTGTACTGAATATACTATTCAATCTTTTTTAGACAGACAAAAAAGAATGTTGGTTCAATTTAAAAATTGAGGTTGTACCTATTGAATTAAAAATTAATTTATTGACTATTTGCAAGGAGGTATTAGACACTATGAAAGTTTATGATGAAAGAGGACTTTGGACTGGAGAATGGGAATGTGGAGTAATATTAAAAATGGAAAATCGCAATGTGTATGCATACCATGTATTATTAATGTCCATGGTAATAAGGATTTTGTGAGATACAGAGGGCAACAAAATACTTGTTATTTTTGTGGAAAAGATGATAATTTGATTAATGAATGTGATAAGAAAAAAATTTCTCTCTCTGATAATACAGGACACAATGCAAAAAATGTGATTTAAAATGCAAGAAAGGTGGTAATACTGGATACTCATTTTTAGAATGTGAAATAGACGTGAGAAGGTACAAATGAAGTTATACAGGAGAAAGAGATAGAAGAAATGGTGACACATGAACAAGTACAGCAAAATGAAATTAATGTAGAGATTATGCCTAAAGGTAAAGAAAAAGATAAGGAAAAAGAAACAAATGAGACAAGTGAAGAAGAATCTGGATGACACAAAGTAAAAGGTACAATAAAACTCAATAGGGAAAGAGTTAGGGAAAGGAAAAGAAAATTTAAACACATAATGTTTAGAGAAAAAAGTAAAGTATAGGAATTATATTATAGAACTGTTCTGTAAAAGCTGAGAATATTAGCTTTAAATGTTAATAGTTTAAAAACCAGTAAGAGAAGAACTAGTATATTACTATGGTGTGCTAGAATAGATGCTGAAGTAATAATATTAGAGGACATAAAGCTATTAGCAGAAGAAGAAAGAACACAAACAGAAAAACTTTGGAATGGTACTGTTATTTGGAATATAGGTAAAGAAACATGTTCAGGCATATGTGAATTATGTCAAGAACACATTAAGATCTTATATGTTACAATAGTTGAACTACATAGAATAACAGTGTTAGACATAAGAAGGAAAATATGTATTATAGAGTTGTAGCTTTATATACATGTTACCAAAAAAGAAAGACTATGTTCAAAAGTATACTTAATTATGTATGTGTAATTATGAATACAATAATAGTATGGGATCTGAATTGTAACTTAAGAGAAAAAATAATAATTGTGAAGTTAAAATAGTTACTAAAATTATGAGGAGTGGTAAGTTAAAGTTATGGGAAAATAAACATTGGACATATAAGAGAAATGAAATTAAAACTGAAATAGATTTTTTTAATTTTAAAATGTTTAAAAGTTAAAAAGGAATTAAGTATAATAGGTTTTTTGATCATATAGCGTTTTGGATTAAAATACAAGACCATGAAGAATATATTAAGACAGGAAAGGGAATTAAAAGAATTAATGAAAACGATTTGGATTTAGTAGAAAGAAAATAACTTTTTGTACTCTGGAAACATAGGAGTATGAAAGAGTTCTCTGAAAATTGGATGGTATGGTGGATGCATTTTAAATAAAAATATAAAGTGTTCTTAGAATAAACAGAAATGAAAAGAAAGAAAGTAAAATAAAAATATAAAATGTTAAGTCAAGAAATTTTCAAAGATGTATTAGAAAAAGAGTAAAACATTATGAAAAGGAAAAAGAAATATATAAAATGAATCAGATTAAGAATCATAATCTGTTATATAAACAAAAATATTTGTTACAAGGAAAAAAGAAGGGGTAGCCCCTCATTTGTGTAAGATAATAAAAGCAGGAAAGATAAGAGAATTAAAAGATAAGAAAGGTAAATTAATTAAAAAACAAGAAGGAATATATGAAATAGTTAAAGAACACATATTACATTTATTTGTAACAAAAGAAGTGTATATAGGAAAAAATTATGACAGAGAGAACTAAAGAAGATAATGAATATTTAGAAAAAAGAATAAATATAAATGAACTGAATGAAATTATGAAATATATAAACATGAATTCTGCAACAGGAATAGATTGAATCAAATATAAAATGTATAAAGAAATGGAGGATTGGCAAAAAGTAATATTTATCAAGGTGATGAATGAATGGCTAGAAACAGGGATTAAATATAAATAAATCTGTATTGGAGTAATAAAATATATATTAAAAAAGGGAATAGAGATGAGATAAAATTGGAGAATGATAACACTGAATAACACAGATTACAACATATTTATGGGAATAATTGCAAAAAGATTATAATGTAAAATGGAGAATGTATATGACCAAAATGTATTTGGAAGAAAAGGAAAGGGAAGGGAAATCAAGAATTACTATGGATAATAAGAAAGGTAATTGACAACATTATCAATAAGAAAGTAGAGACAAAAATAATGATAGGAGACATAAGTAAAGCTTATGATAACATACAACATGAATCATTATGGGGGATTTTACAAGCATACAATATAAGTGAAAAAGTTTTAAGTGTAATTAAATCGGTGTTTGAGAAAAATTATGTGAAAGTAAATATGAAGGGATGGATGGGGAAGAAATAAAAACAGAATGTGGAATAAGACAGGAGTGTCCCACCAGTAGTTTCATTTTTTTCATTGGTTATGAATATAATAGTGATTGATATTAAGAAAATGCCAAGAAATGGAGGTTATAACATGGTAAAAGAAGTACAACTGCCAATAATGTACACCTATGCAGATGATATTGTAATAATTACAAAGAATACACTATAGACGGAAAGAGTATAGTTAAAGTTAGGTGTAATGTTGGGAAGAATTGGACTAAATATAAATAAATAAAAAGTAATGGTTTTGGTTTTAATGGTGAAATATGAGGTTTGAGTTTAATGACAAGTACATAGATGTGTTAGGAGTAAAATTTGGGAAAAATGAATACAAACAGGAACAATGGGACAAAATTATGAAAGAAATAAAGGACATGTTTATGTCTTGGAAAACCTATAGGCTTTCATACAGAAAGAAGGCACATCTTATCAATATTATAATCATAGGTAAAATAGTGTATATAGCAAATATTTATATGATAGCTGTAAAATATGAAAAAGAACTAATGATGTCAATATTTTCATTTATTTGGGGTTCTAGATTAAACCCAGTTAAAAGAAGTACATTGTATATGAAAGAAGACCAAGGGGGCCTAGGTTTAATTATGCCTATTGTGCATGCAGTATCTTTAAGTTTCTACAACATATTAAAAAGTATTATGAAGGAAGAAAAAAATTTATAGAAATGATAATGTGTTATACATATAAAAATGTATGGGAAGGAATGGAAGTAAAAAAGAGAGGTAAAAGTATTAATAATGACAGAATAAAACAATATCAGAATAAAATTGTATTATGGAAAATAAGAAAGAATGCAACAGAAAATAATGGAAAGGAATGGTATGTTAATATAATGAAAAACTTTTACTGTGTTGCCCCATGGAAAGATCTTGAAATGAATAAGAAAAAGATATATTAAGGAGATATAAAACTACAAAAAAATAAAGGAATGTAATGACTTTTTGTGAAGATTATCCATATGCAAAGTGCCTGTAAAAGCTAATATGCATTATAAGAGAAAGCAAGATGGAATTTGTAATAGGTGTGGGGAATTAGAAACTGCAGAACATGTTTTTTTAAATGTGACAGAATTAAGACTTTCTTCTTCTTCTTCTTCTTTCAGCTTTTTCCTGGTTAGGGGTCGCCATAGCGGATCACCTTGTCCGCACGTTGAATGGCAGTGGAGGTTTACGGTGTCGAGTTGCCAGCCTGGCGCCCAACCTTCCACAGAAGGCACACTCACACGCACACCTAGGGCCAATTTAGAGTGTCCAATCCACCTGCAGCATGTCTTTGGGATGTGGGAGGAAACAGAGCACCCGGAGGAAACCCACGCGACCACAGGGAGGACATGCAGACTCCGCACAGAAGGCACCCCAGCCGAGGATCGAACCGGATAACCTCTTGCTGTGAGGCGGCAATGCTAACCACTGCACCACCATGGCCGCCCCGACAGAATTAAGACTTTATTGGTAGAAATATGTAAACATGATATGGTTAAACGTATTTAAAATATGAACAGTTAAACATGGACATGAAAAAATATGGTTATTATGGAGAATGAAGACAAGAAGAAGTAAAGAAGATGGACAGTGTTTTTTTTATGTTGCATGGACAATATGGAATAAGAAATTAACTAAATGAAATATATAAAAGATGTGTTTTTGCCATATTTGTAAACACTGTTAATATGTAATTATGTAAATAATCTGTTTTATATATATATATATATATATATATATATATATATATATTCTCAAAATAAAAAAAAACTACTCATCCTTGTTGTGAATGGGACCCATTTTGGAGGAGCACTTCCTGTTTCCATTCCAGGTGCAGAGGCTGCCAGGAGAAACAGGGAAGCAGCTAGACAGAGAGAAGGAAATGATGGAGTAGTAAAAGAAATGGAGAAAGCAAATATTAAGACTAAAGAATGTGTGCAGAATTCTGAGGAAATTTTACAAAGAAACCTATTTGGTGAAGATGACTCAGCAAATGATTGATGTATAATTACAACCCTCCAGTGGGGAGGGTTGCGAGATGATTTACTTAAATAAATGGTGGTGTGGAGTGAGCCAGAAGATGAAAGATATGTTTCCTGGGGGCCATTATGGAGAAATAAAAAGGATACATAGCCAGTCCTGAAGAATAGTGGTGAGATGGAAAAGAAAACATATTCTAAGAAAGTAAAATAAGGCAAAAGTTGAGTAGCAGAAAAGAAGGTAGAAGAAAATGAAAAACAGAAGTAGATGGTAAGGATTCAAACTAATGAAGACAAAGAAATAGACAGGTATGAAGTGTGTGACAATTTAGTAGCTCCTTTTGGGTGTAAAAGCACATGAGGTAAGAACATTTATTCTTATTAACAAAGAGATATTTTGTGACATTATATCTGAGATTGTTTTTTATGGAAATTTTTCCTGGAGAATATGAAAAAAAGAAAGACTGTTACCCATAGAATCTTTATGTGATAAAAGCATTTAACAGGGAAATAAAAATGATGATTCATGTATAATTTCGAACAAAGGTAGAAAGACAGACTTTGACAGGACATTTGAAAGATTTATGTAAAGAAGTACTGGACATTGCAAAAGTTTATGAAAAAAAGGGGTTTATGGACTAGTGGCTGGGATTGTAATATTGTGTTAAAAATAGAAATAAATAAAATTATACATATACCAACCATGATATGAGTGTTGTAAAATACTGGGGACAACGCAAAACATGTTTTTTTTTCTTTCTTTTTTTTTTTTTTTTTTTTTTTGTGGAAAAGGACAGTTGATAAGTAACTATGACAAAAGAAAGTGTTATATGTGTTATATGTGTGGGGAAATGGGACATGATGCAAAAAATGTGAATTGAAATGTTATAAATTTAATAAAATTGGACATTTATGGATGGATTGCAAAAATTAAAATAATGGTAGGGACAAAGAGAAAAGAGAAGAAAATGAAAAAAAAGAGAAGGCATTTTAGAAGTAGCAAAAACAGAAGAAAAAAATAGATGAGAAAAAACAGTAAAGAGGACATAGAAGAAGGTTATGAAATAAGTGATGAAGAAGACATAAACTGGGAGGTAGTAAAAGGGAAAAATTCTATTGATAAAAGGGTAAAGGACAGAAAAAGAAAATCATTGTAATATGGCTAGAGATAAAAGAAAACAAAGACTATATTATAGGTTCATAGGTTCATAGGTTGGTACTAGGCTATCGGCCCTAGGGCCTATACAAGCCTAGCCATAACAATTCCCTGGCTATCTCCTCCCACACTATTCACTTCCCTGGACCCTGTCTAGCAGGGCAATTGACGTGATCCCCGGGGTGAATTTCCTTTCTACCATCCAATTGTTAAGGTTCCTTTTGAAGAGGGCCAAAGAGGCACTCTGCTTGACATGTATGGGCAATCTATTCCAGAGTCTGGGGAGTCTCTGGGTCAGGAACCTATCTCTCCAACATGTTTTGTTTATTGTGATGACAAGGTTTAGATCCCTGGAGCGCATGGCTCTGAGGGATTGGGATTTCTTTAAGTGTAGCATGTCCAACAGCTCTGGGTTTGACATGGCCTTGTATGTTAAGCAGAGATCACCTCTGAGTAGACGATATGCAACACAGTATAGCTGGAGTTTTTTAAGGCGGTCAGCATAGGGCATCTGCTTTATGTCTGTGATTCTTTTAGTGAGGTATTTCTATGGCCTTTCCAGTTGTTGCAGATGTCTTGAGAGGTACATACCAAACAGGGCATTGTATTCTATAATGGGTCTAATGAGGGATGAGTACAGTGGGACAATGACCTCCTTTTTTCTGGATGAAAAGCCCTTAGCAATGAGGTGTGCCACATAGAAGGATTTCCTGACTGTTGTGGTGATGTGGTTATCGAAGGTGAGACCACTGTCCACCTGTGTCCCTAAGTCTCTTATCACACTTTTGGTGTTTAGTGTACTGCCACCTATATGGTAATTCAGGGGTACATGTTTTTTTCCCAAAGGGGATAACTATACATTTCTTGGCATTGAGCTTGAGCCCATGGCTCTGGCACCAAGCATCTGTTTCTGTAAGGCCCTTTTGTAGAGTATCCAAATCATTTGGGGATTCAATAATGGCTCCAGTTTGCAGTCATCTGCAAACTTTGTTAGCCAGAGTCCCTTAGTGTTGGCCTGTACTTCAGAGAACTAGATGCCAAACAACAGCGGTCCCAGGACTGAACCCCGAGGTACTCCACTTGTCACTTGTCTGAAGCTGGATTTGGAGTTGGCTACTTTTACAGTGTTGGTTCTATCAATAAGCCAGAGCAACCCATTGGGTGACGTAGGGATTAATGCCCAGCTTAGTAAGTTTATCTATGATTCCAGAGTGGGGGATGGTGTCAAAGGCCTTGACAAGGTCTAGATAGGCTGTGTGGACTATCTTACCCTTGTCCATGGCTCTGGAGACTGATTCAAAGAAGTCAATCAGGTTCAGGAGACAAGATCGGCCCTTCACGAACCCAAACTGGGTGGGGTCCAGTGTTTAAAGGTTGAAAATAAAATTAAAATAGGCAAAAGAATAAAAAGGATAAATGAGAAAGCATGGAATGGAGAAGGAAAGATATTAGTGATAAAGTTATAGAAAGATCATATTATTATGAGTACATTTTATAAAAATTGGTCTGAATGGCAGGTGTTATTTAAGGAAAAATATAAAAAAAAGTTCTTACAGAGGCAATATGATATGAGAAAATAAGAGAAAGAAATATATATTAACATATAATAAGGCATTGGATGATTTAGAATATAATGATAGAAAGTACTTTGACAAAAAATAATTATATGAAAGAAATTAAGAAAAAATACAATAATTGTTATATACTTTTATAAAGAAAAAGAGAACTATCAAGTTACTTAAGCAGATTAGTAAAGGAAGAGTGTAGTGTAATGAGAGAAATAAAAAATGTGAAAGGCAAAAAAGAAAGATTTCAGGGGAAAAAAATAAATAGTGTAATACAATATGTACAATAAACATTTAAAAAAGAAGGTGGTGGAAAAAAATGTGAAAAGTAAAGACGTTAACAGAAAAAGAGAATAAAGAGTTGGAAAAGAAGATTTCTTTAAGTGATCTAGATAAAGTATTAGGACAAGTAAATATATATTTGTCTGCAGGCCCAGATAGAATAGAGTATGACATGTATAAAAATTTAATGGATTGGCAAAAAAATATTTTTTAAAGATTTTGAATGAATGGTTAAATTAAGGTTTTATGTAAAAATAATTATGTAGTGGAATATTTAAATTCATATGGAAGTAGGAAGATAGAAGAGAATTAAAAATCCGGAGACCAATAATATTGAATAAAAATAATTATAAGATCTTTAGGAAAATAATACAAAAGACATTCGAAACTAAAATGGAAAACATTACAGAAGATAGCATACATTGTATAAAGGGGAAGGGTTGTCAAGAATTATTAATGCTAGAGAAATTGTGGATGATATTATGAACAGAAAAGAAGAAGTGAAAATCACAATAGGATACCTTAATAAGGCATTTGACACAATTGGACATGAAATTTTATGGGTAATAATGAAAGAATATAATATAAGTGAGAAAGTTAGGAAATTATGTATGTCAGCATATAGTAATAATAAATTAAAAATACTTGTAAAAGGCTGGTTAAGCCAAATGGTACATATGAAGAGTGGTGTAAGACATGGATGTCCAATGAGTTGTATACTCTTTGCATTAGGTATGAATGTGATAGTAAGTGAAATCAATTACAAAATGAAGGAGGCGGGGTGTATAACACCTGAATGGTTAAGAATTCCAGAAATGTTAACATATGCAGATGACATTATAATAATTGCAAAAAAAAAATTGGATAAAAGAAGTAATAATTTTCACACAGGTGTTTAGAGATGATAGGTTTAGGTGATGTAGTAAAGCTTGGGGGTATATATTTTACAATAAAAGAAGTGTATGTGTTTAGTATACAATTTGGGAATAAAGATGAAAGTAGAATTCAATGGGGAAAAAAACAATAGAAGAAATAAAGCAAACATGCCTTTCATTGAGAACATACAGATTATCATTCAGAAAAAAATGCTTATTTGATAAATTCAGTACTGATGGGAAAATAGCATACTTAGCAAGTGTATTTATGTTGCCAACAGTATTTGAAAAGGAATTATTGCAGACATGTTTTCATTTATATGGGTTTCTAGATTACATCCAGTAAAAAGAGGAGTTTTGGATGTAAATAAAGAAGAAGAAGGAGGTTTAGGATTAATTAACCCAGTGGTATATGCTATTATTTACATTTTAGAAAGTGTTAAAGTGGATAAATGAAAAAGATGAGAGATTAATAGCAAAACTGTGTAATATAAATATGATAAATTTTGAGGTATGGTAAAAAAGAGTAAAATAGAAAAAGTGTGTGTAAATGAAGAAATAAAATGTTACAAAGAAAAAATATTTTGTGGAAAATAAAAATTGATATAGAAAAAGATAGACCCCAGGATTCATGAACGCTGCGCCAGGCGGACGCATAGCGTAGGCGTTACAATGCCAAATATGGCCGCCGAGCGATTCAGGTACGATCCAATCCCACGTGCACTACCGGCGTGCCGGATCTGCGCGCCCGGCGTATGTATGCTAAACACCCCATGTGCGGTGTTGCACCATGCAAATGAAGGCATATAGCGATCCACGAAGTGGCGCAGGCGTAGCATAAGGGCACGGCAATGTAAACCAAAAAAAAACGGTTTACATTTACCCAAACATAACATAGGAGTAACGGAAGGCTGTCAACATCAGGTATCACACTGTTGCCATATGCCAATGGCGAAAGACACAGAGAATGTCAAAAGAAAACATGCACAACATGTAAATAATAACATAAATGGTATGTCCACAGAAACTCACAGCAGAACCCCAGGACATGTCTGCGGAAGGTGCTAAACAATGAAATAATATGACAATGTCATAAAACAGCAGTGTAATACACATCAGCTTCACAGCCACAATACACCATGGTATGCATGGAAAGCCACATCCACGGTGCAAGGGTTGCCAAGGAGTCGCGGCAGTGTTTGGCATGGTAACTATGAATTAGTAGTCAATGCCATGCAAATGAGGCAGATAATACTGAATCGCAAAACCCCCGCCGGCGTAAGGCTGTACCAAATGGCGCAGCGGTAATACACCGAGGAGTGGCTCAGAGGGAATACATGTCACCTGCAGAGGGGTGTGCCACTGTAGGAGGAAGCACATTGGAGCTCAGCAAACCTGGGCTGTACATTGCACATCACAGCTGCAGGACCGGTGTGGGGAAATAGTTGAGCTGAGAGCACACAATGCGCGCAGAGGTGCATGTGCACGAGGATGACTACGTTCCCTTAACCCAGTCATGTGACGCTCGCCCTGCAAATAACATCGGATACAGGAAGGTGATGTTGAGAATATGAGGAAATCACGGAAGCAGTGTAATTGGAGTAGTAATGAGCAATCAACAGTAATCAACCCACGAAGGCCAATCGGCGGCAGCTGACAACTCTGCATGCAGAAACCTGCAAAACGGGATAGGGGAGGCATATGAATGCAAAGAAAGTAGCGGAGGTAGCAGATTGCAAAGAGTGAAGACCTGACACAGCAGAGCCAAGTAGACAGGCAGCATAATGGCGGCGGCACACAAAACGCACGATATGCCATGTCCCAGAAACTACACATGACAGGGCTCTGCAGGATGCATGCCAGGAAATAGCAGGTGCAACGTGCAGAAACAGTAAGGGAAGGTCGAAAGCTAATCCATTGCAGGCAAGAGTAATGCAACACCAAAGGCAACAGCGTTGCAGTGCCAACGGTAAAACACGGAAGATAATCCCCAGATACGGCCGCACAGACACACCCTATGACATCACCTGGTGTACAGCACAACAGTATAAAGTGTGAATGCACACAACACACAGCCGTGTATTCCCAAACGCCGCACCATAGGTGTAAACACACGGGGAACTTTTAAAATGTACATGTTGGGTGCCGCCGTGGCTGTGATCCATCAGCATGTGTTAGAGACAGATGGAGTTGTGGAGGAGGGTGCCGACAACTACCATAGGTGTCAGAGGAGAAGGAGAGTGTTCAGACCAAGGGTAACCTACCAGGGGCTACAAGACCTGGAGATAGTAGAGCATTACAGGGTGGATAGGGACACATTACAGCAAATAGTGGAGCTGTGCCGGCCACGCCTCAGAACAAGAAACAACAGAGGGGAGCCCATCCCAGTGGACACAAAGGTATGTGTAAGCTTGCGAATACTGGCCACAGGTACCTTTCAAAGGCCAACTGGGGATATAATGGGCATCTCACAGGCATCAGCATCCAGGGTACTACACCAGTTTATGGATGCCATGTTACCACATGCCAATGAGCATATATACTTCCCCAGATCTCAGGAGGAGTTGGCTAGCAATATGTGCCACTTCCACCGTGTGGCACAATACCCGGAGGTACTGGGTGCGATAGACTGTACGCATATACAAATCAAGTCACCACCTGGCGAGCAGGGTAGATGCTACATAAACCGCAAGGGATTCCCCTCCATCAATTGCCAGGTCATGTGCAATGCGCAGAGCATTATCATGGATGTGTGTGCTGGCAGCCCTGGAAGCTACCACGACTCCCATATCTGGCATGCCTCACAGCTGTACCAGGTATTCGCCAGGGGGGACATCCCACAAGGCCACCTTGTGGCGGATGCTGGCTATGCACTGGAGCTGTGGATGATGACTCCCATCAGAAATGCACACACACACATGCAAGAACGCCATAATGAGGCACACGCACAAACCAGAATAATCATAGAGCATGTGTTTGGGATGCTGAAATCACGGTTCCGGTGCTTGGATACATCCGGTGGAGCCCTGCAGTACTCTCCAGGCACATGTGCCCACATATTCATAGTATGTGCCATGCTACATAATATGATCCTGCGGAAGCAGCTGCTGCAGGGACATAATGGTGAAGGGCCACAAAGCCCACCACAACTGCCAAGGCCAGTCCAGGCACAGAGGGTTCAGGACCATGAACACACTGTGCCAGCCCCAGTAGGCAGACGGAGGCGTCACCAATATGCCTATGCCCTGGCAAAGAGGGAACGTATAGCACATACTCTGACAGCGTAGGCCCCATGGACTGACACCTCCCTACCTGCACACACAGTGAAATGGATGGCACACAAACATGGCCACCCGTAAAGTGTACCGTATGGGTGGCCCCATGTGTGACTCCAACATAGGCAGCACCCAAACACTGTACACCCAACAGCCAGCGGAGCATGGAACGCCAACACCTGAACCATATGCGGGTCCTACAGCAGACGGCGTTGCTGTATGCTGCCACGTTCGCCGCAAGGTGTATACATATAGACATGTAGATATGTGCATATACAGATATGTAGATAGATATAATTACATATATAGAAATATATGTACACATATACATATAAGTACTGCTGGTAAGACAGGGAATCAGAGGGATGTAAGGTGACAGAGAAGTAACACGCGATATCTGTACATAGTATACATAGTGAAAGACAACCTGAGCATCCGGGAGGTTTAACAGAAGAGGAAACCGCCACCCATGGAAAGGTCAACATACCAAAATGCATAACCGCGAGTCGGAATGATCGCCAGGCCACAGTACAGTAACAGTACATGCGCGGGTAATACTATGATGATATGAGGGGGGAGGTAGACACTGCCGCCGGTGATGCGGCCCACGTAGGTACTGTGTGCAACCGTCCCTGTGACTGTCGCAGTATGTGTATGTGTGCGTTGAGGGTGCTGTGTGTTTCGCTGTGCGAGTGTAATGTGTGTGCCTCTGTAAAATGTGTATGTTGGTGCCATGTTAGAGGCAGAGTGGAATAACATGTGTAGGCATACAGTACACTAGCCACAGGCATATGTACACCAGTAGTCCCAAAGTAGTACTGAGAGCCCCACCCTGGCTAGGCGTGTGGCAACGTATAACGATGCAAAGTGAAAATGTCCCAGAATGCACCACAGGAATATACCCCACATGAAATGGAAAGGACGTATGTACTAATCATGACCGTATGTATGACACCGATATGCTAATTGCAAAATGATACGTCGGCAAAGTCACACAGCAATAGGTATGTACCGCGGAAATACGCATGTGCTACCCCGGTACTGACTGTGGCCACGTATCGGCCCGTAAACACCGCTGTGTGTTCTACAAGTGTCAAACAAGCAATCGCCACCTGAATAGGTGGCAACCACTGGCAAACAGGCCATCCCAAGTACAGGACCACAATGACTGTAAATATCTGGGACAGAATGACAAGGGATAGTCGTCACTTACAAACAACCGCAGATATACCACCGATGTGACGGAGGAATACATGCAGGAAGCACACACGCAGGCGATACCAACACCACATGACAACAACACAACCTACACTCCCAGAACAACAGACAATTAACTGTCAACTCCCCAGGCAGGGATGGAGCACACAGACAAGCATACCGTGTATGTAGAGATGCAAGGCCCACAACCCGTATCCGTCACCTACAACCTCCGATATTCCCCATCGCACATATCAAAGGGATACAAGCCGTAATAGCAGCACAAACATACAGGCAGTCAATGACAGCTGCATAACCGCAACATCTCGCGTGGGAAACACTATCAACAGCGGATGCATACTTGCATCCGTTGTTTAAAAGAATCCAACAGCTATGTTACACATCCGAATGCAAAACGCCATCAACAGACGCTGTCAGGACAGGGACACCCACATGTCGAACATAATACCATACCCAACACACACAATCCATGGCTAACACCACTGCGAAATGTACCTGTCGCCACACATAGCAGCTGCAGTTACACATAACATAACACAATACAGACCATCTCCACGAAGGTAGGGCAAATAGCCAACGCCCAGGTGAGGAATGCAACCATACCCTAGTTACAACGCGTAATGTACGAATGGAGTAGATGCACAGGTGATATGCGCACAAGTACACACTGAGGAACAGCTATTGGTGTGATGAACCCACATGTTGCAGGTATCGACGGATATAAGGATGACTCCCAGGATATTCAAACCGTATGCTCATACCGAACCAGTACTCTACAACGGAAAGAGTAACAAATAGGAATACCGATACACGCAACGAAAAATGGAACGAAACACTGACAAGGTATGTAGAACCCACGATATGTACGGGTGTAACGCATGATGTGTATGACGAAGCTGTACTGTATGTGAATGGTGTTTGTAAGTAATGATACTTGTCCATAATGCAGAGAGTGGTGAAAGGTGGTTATGTAGTGCTATCCTGCTGAGCATACCAATGACTGTGGACACCGTGTGCACAGCAGTGGGACATCATGTACACAGCCGGGATAACACAAGGGCTGCCACAGGGGGGCATAACAGAGAACAATGCCACACCACACGCCGATTCTGGCAGTGGATGTCCAACAAGGAAGTGCCATAGCAGGGGATAGGACATGTATGTATACTGTCACAGCACACATGTGTATGGGCATATACCGTCGATGTCATGCATAATGTGCGCCCGACGTGCACGTATGCCTTGCAGTAGGGGATACTATGTCAACTATGTGTAATGTAAAGCTGTCATGGTGGATATGACAGACATCATACACAGTATCACAGGCATATCATGCATAATGGAGTTATTGCCTATTGGTATGTACAATAACAGGATACATATGGCCTGTAGATATGGGACAGAGTAGTAGCATAATAGCCATCCGAAATGGAAGGAACACCAAGTAACCATGGCCAAACGATCTGTAGCAGGTGCAATGTGGGCAACAATGAAGTCCGGCAGGTCCATGTGTAAACACATGTGCAGTGTACACAGTAGTGTCACCTCCCATGGTAGTGTCCAGTGAACAGCAGAGGTGGGTGTCAACTGCATGTCTACACAGTACTGCTGCTGTGGTGGTACCATGACTACGTGTCACTCAAACAGCAAGGGAGCTATCACATGAACAGTGCCACTGTGTGTCCCTGTGGGATGTGCACAGGACCTATGTTCCACAGCATGGTGTGTGTTGTGTCTGCGGAAGTAACACAGAAGCCCAGCCCATGCAATGTGGCATGTGTGCACATATCCATGAGTGGTCCGTTCACACTGCCCACTGCAATTGCCATGTATGAGTACTACATGCATCAGTAATGCGGAGGACATGGTCCATGTCAGAGCAGAAGACACCCCTGTGTATGTGGTATGCAGATGTGTACAGATGTGTTTTCCATCTGTCAGCCGCATATGTAAACTGTCTGAGCCTGGTACACATCATGGCATGACAATGCTGTGCCATGTAAAGTCGTAGCCGTTGTGGAAGGTACACCACGAATGTGGTATTGTAACCTTGCCCGTGTGTAGATGTGTGTATGCCACAGGTACAATGGCTACCTATGTACCAGCATCACACACAGTACAGATAGGTGTGGCCCTGCAGATGTGTACCCATGCCACAGTGGAATACGGTAACCACAGCACCATGTGGGGCATTTGTGTGTACAGCAACCATGTACAATTTGATATGCATGTACGGGACAGTATCCATGTGATACTCAGTGGATGAATGTTGCTATGCAAAGGTGATGTGCATGCACCATGTGTTATGCATCCTGATGCCATGACACCCACATGATGTATCTGCCACACCGACACCCATATGGTTGTTATCAGTATGAGCTGGTGGAGCTATAATGGTGCCAGGTATGTAGATGTGGGATATCTAGGCATGGACAGTACTCTGTGACAGCATGTTGTGTATGTAAGCAAATAGTGAACATGAGGGGCCCCATGACTGAGGACTGTGTAATGCCATATGTACCTGAAATGTAGTAGGTAGCATGATATGCTTGCACCACTGTGTGTCCTGTCCAGGAGTCATATAGCCTAACATTCTGAGACACAGGGTATGATGTGCAGGTGGATGTGTACGTTGCCAATACCAGAACGTGGAATGGTGCTGAAGGGCAATGTGAGGACAATGTCTGATCTGTTGCCCTCTGTACCACACCAACCACCCATGCAATGGTATGACAGGTGGCCAGCATGTGTATGTGGCGTGCTGTGGCACACAGAAGCCCAACAAGGGTGCCAGTAAAGGCATGGAGGTCATCAATGAGTGTGTGAAGCACGTTTGTGAGGATGTGCCCCAGTGCCATACAGAATGGTCCAGTCATGGGTGTACGAATGCAGTCCCACACGTGCAATGCAGTGCCACCCATGTGTAGTGTGATAGATGTGGCAGTGTGACGGTCAAGGTACACAATGTCCGACAACAGGCTAGCAGTGAATTCAGTGGGCTGGTGTGGAGACACATACCAAACAGGTTGGCGGGACATAACAGCTAGGGAGATCGGAAGGTGACATTGGGACAGTGTCTTAGGACATAACGTGTGCATGGCAGTACCATGTATGTGTCCACAGGGACACTACGATGTCCATGTATGGATTGCAACCCTGTAGTGAGTCAGAGTGTGTATTGTTGGTAAGTACACCATTGCCTGGCATGTTGCCAACATTATCTCAGTCTGCAATGCCTGGGTGACTGTTGTACACGACATCGAATGTGGATGTAGCCAAACAACACAGACATACCACCACACTGCCTGAGGACCCACACTGCAATGTGCGGCAGTCATGTGTAGGTAGCTAGCCTTGGAGCATGTGATGGACCACGAGGACCCACCATGGCTGTCAAGTGATGCACCCCACATGTGAATATACACCACCGTGCAACAGCCTGCACATGTGCCCATACAGCAGATGTGCATGGAACATGACCACCACCGTGGCGTCTGTGAAAAGGCCAGTACCGCCATGTCTCTGTGTGGATTAACATGGTCCCTACCATTGCGTACATGCTACGGAAGTGCACTGTGGTATGTGTCAGCATAGTTATGTACACTGTTCATCTGCCATGGTGCCATGCCATTAACAACCCCTGTCAGCAGACGTCAGTAGTACTGGCTGTAGAACACATGTTCCATGTATGCTGCGATGGGTGTGTGTCCAGGGTGTGGCTAGCAGGGCCGTGAAGCATATATGTTCATCTACCAAAGGGGGGATAACCCCAGGTTTAACACACCAGACACATGGAGGTATCGTGCATGCTGAGGCTAGTGTAGGTATGGTATGTGTTGTGTAATGTGTCACCCAGCTAGGTGGAGTGCATGCCTCAAGCATGTGTGGGTACATGGGTGTCCATTCTAGGGAAGTGTGGGTTGCTGTCAGCACATGGCAGTATCAGCTGTCTGAGGCCCAATGTACAGTATGACAACACAGACAGCATGTAACCTGTGGTGTACAATGTAAGCTCTGTTGCGTGTTACAATGTGTCTAGCGGTCACAAACATGGGTATCTGAACATGGAGCACCTATGATGCATTGTGTTTGGCAAATATCCAGTATGTGTGCAAAACACTGTGTGATGTGGGATCCCCTCACCTGTGTGTGTTGCAGTCCAGGTATGTGCCTGGGAGGTATGATCCGTGTACAATCTGTACTTGCAGGTGTGCTGTGCAGAGCATGGAGGCAGGTCCCAGGCACCGCAGATAAATGTGAGTGGTGCACTAGTGTGTGTGCCTTGCTTGTGTGCAGCACAGTGGAAGGTGCAAGCATTGTCCCACATGACCCCATGCTGTGCCTGCCTGTTACAGCCCTGCTGGAGACAGTCATGTGACACCGCCACAGAGGCAGTATAGCATGTGAAGATGTACATGTGTGCTCCACACCCCAGGCAGATGTCCGCAGGTCATGTGTGCCACAGCAGTGTGGTCGACCAGGACTGTCATAGTGGTCAGATACCACATGCCTGTATAAGTACAGTATGAGCATAGTCAACAGTTGCAGTGACAGAGTAGGTCAATGTACAGTGTCCCTGTGTTCAGACCACTGCCTACTGTACACTTGGCTAGACACACACCCAGAGGGTGAATATACCAGTGAGCCATCACATGTCCCAGTACACGTAGCCTGTGTAATGCCATCACAGGGCGGTCACAATAACATGTTGTATGACAGATATGTTGTACCAGGTGATGTGTCATGTGTGCATATGTTGAGTTGCACAGCCGTTCACATGTCCGCAACATATCAGTGCATGATGCCTAGTGTAACATGATGTGTGGAACTGCACTGTGATCCACAACAGGGTCATCTGAGACAGGTTTGTTGTGAATGGTGTAACCCATGGTTCCACGGGATATTCACTGGTGCTGTTGGCTGCCATGCTGGGGGCCACCAGTGGTGCCTGCAGTGGTCATACAGACATACTGCACACATTGTTCTGGCAGGAATGTCCATTGTTGTAGATGATGTGTTACTACGTGAAGGTAGGTGTGTGTTGTGAATGTTACCCATCCAGATGTGACCATCAGGCGCAGTCATGGTTGTCGACAGCATCACACCCATCCACAGCTGTCAGAACCCTGTCCCCAGAATGGGTGTCAGCCGCCCTCGTACTGTGTGACCTATGTGCAGATGGCGGAACACCTCCTACTGGCTGGCTACCAGTGCCATCTAGGAAGGCTATGTGATGGCTGGAATACGCTGTTATAATGTATAATGCTGGTATCCCAATGAAGTACATGGAATCACACACAGTAAGCCATGGCTGGCATGTAAACCATGTACAACAATGACTGTGTGACAGACACAAACAATGCGGAGCCATGTTGAACATGCACCCATGAGAACACCAAATGAGGTATGTTGCACATATCGATGTACAACTGTCAGCTATGGGCACAGCATGGATGCAGATGCATATCCCCCACAGGCAGTACCACGCCATGTAGGTAGGGGGCATTGCATGACTACATGTGACAGTTGCTGTACCGCCACATGTACTGCATATCCGTCATGTAGGGGTAGCAGTGGTACGTGACTGTTGGACATGCCTGTACATATGACCATGTCCCACAGGATATGTGTTACGTGTGTACAACACGTGTTGTACCATCATCAAGCTGTGAAGTGTATGGCTGCCAGTGTACCTGTGTGACATGTTCTGCAATGGGTGCAAAGGTACACAGTAGTGCATTGCATGCCCACATGCCCCACACAGGTGCATAGCCTGAACATACAATACAAAGAGGGTGTTGGATCATAGCAACCCACAAGAGGAGATGGGTACGGGTGGCAACCCACTACCACCTGTCCGGGTAAGGTGTGCATGTCCATGACACATTAGCACCGAGAAGCTAGCAGTACAGCAGTACAGGTGGCATGCATATATGTTCACTAATACCCCTGTGTGTCCCACCACTGGCCTGTGGACAGACAGACACCAACACAATGTGCAGCATTGACATGTGCACAGCACATCACCGCTGGCTACTGTAGAACAGGCTTACTGTGTAGACGTGCACAGAATGTCTGCGCCAGCCACACTCAAACACGCTATGTGTTGAACCCCACCATTATTGTAGCCCATGCCACAGACAGATGTTCGCGCATCTGTGTATGTACCGCCTGGGAATGTCCCTCGCCTAGCAGTATAGCTGTGTCAGTGTTGCGAACAACATACTGAATGGGCTGTGTGTGTGAGGTGTGTGTCATACGTGTATGGTCCGATGGATGATACCATCAGTGCCCCTGCTATGTGAACATCCCTGTCCCCATACATGAATACCTATGCTGTGCCCAACACCACGGTCCCTGTGGGAGGGATGGCGCTGTGTGGTGCACCAGCTGACATGGGGGTGGCAGCAGGCACTGGATGTAGACATATGTGGTACCCATGTCAGGCCAGGCAACCATCCATGTGCACGGGATAGCAGTGTGTGGGCACATGCAGCACTGTGTTGAACAATATCGCAGCACGTAGCACCTGTCAGGGGTAATGTGTATGCATGGATGTGCGATACCAGCATGCACCATACACACCCCCACCAAGCAGCATGCTGCCTACCTTGCAGAAGGCCATTGTCCACACCATGATGATAGACATGTGTAATGTCCATATACACATAGCAATGACATATGGAATGGACAGCCACCCTGTCAATATCAGTACCCCCAGGTGGGACACATCCCTGTGCCATGTATGTGACATACCCTGCCATACCATGCAGCCCTGCCCAGCAAGGCTGCACGTGCTATCACAGTCATACATGGTGCGATGGACAAATGGCACTTGCACTATCAACTGTCCAGAGCAGTAATGTGGCACTGATGCACCCTGTGGTGTCACAGGTGCTGTGTGTTGGTGTACAACGCGGCACAAGCACATGCTATGCATGACCTTCCCTGCTAATGTCATATGGTTACACAATGTCCCATGTGTATCACATGTGCAATACAGGTGAGCCGTGGCAGGTTGTCCAACACCCGTGACAGTGCTGTGTAGATGTACATGGCACAACACATGCATGTACAGGTGTCCATGTGTATTTAACAGAAGAGGAAACCGCCACCCATGGAAAGGTCAACATCCCAAAAATGCATAACCGCAGTCGGAATGATCGCCAGGCCACAGTACAGTAACAGTACATCCCGGGTAATACTATGATGATATGGGGGGGAGGTAGACACTGCCGCCGGTGATGCGCCCACGGGTACTGTGTGCAACCGCCCCTGTGACGGGCCCCGTATATGTATGTGGGGAGGGTCCCGTGTGTTTCGCGGCGAGTGTAATGTGTGTCCCTTTGTAAAATGTGTATGTTGGTGCCATGTTAGAGGCAGTGGAATAACATGTGTAGGCATACAGTACCCCAGCCACAGGCATATGTACACCAGTAGTCCCAAAGTAGTACTGAGAGCCCCACCCTGGCTGGGGCTGGGCAACGATAACGATGCAAAGTAAAAAATGTCCCAGAATGACCACAGGAATATACCCCACATGAAATGGAAAGGACGATGTACTAATCATGACCGTATGTATGACACCGATAAATTGCAAAATGAACGGGGGCAAAGTCACACAGCAATAGGTATGTACCGCGAAATACGCATGTGCTCCCCCGGTACTGACTGTGGCCAGGGATGGGCCCGTAAACACCGCTGTGTGTTCTAAAAGTGTCAAACAAAATCGCCACCTGAATAGGTGGCAACCACTGGCAAACAGGCCATCCCAAGTACAGGACCACAATGACTGTAAATATCTGGGACAGAATGAAAAGGGATAGTCCCACAAACAACCGCAGATATACCACCGATGTGACGGAGGAATACATGCAGGAAGCCCCCGCAGGCGATACCAACACCACATGACAACAACACAACCTACACTCCCAGAACAACAGACAATTAACTGTCAACTCCCCAGGCAGGGATGGAGCACACAGACAAGCATACCGGTATGTAGAGATGCAAGGCCCACAACCCGATCCGTCACCTACAACCTCCGATATTCCCCATCGAAATATCAAAGGGATACAAGCCGTAATAGCAGCACAAACATACAGGCAGTCAATGACAGCTGCATAACCGCAACATCTCGGGAAACACTATCAACAGCGGATGCATACTTGCATCCGTTGTTTAAAGGAATACAACAGCTATGTTACACATCCGAATGAAAAACGCCATCAACAGACGCTGTCAGGACAGGGACACCCACAGGGAACATAATACCATACCCAACACACACAATCCACGGCTAACACCACTGCAAAATGTACCTGTCGCCACACATAGCGGCGGGTTACACATAACATAACACAATACAGACCATCTCCAGGGGTAGGGCAAAAGCCAACCCCAGGTGAGGAATGCAACCATACCCTAGTTACAAGGGTTGTAAATGGAGTAGATGCACAGGTGATATGCCAAGTACACACTGAGGAACAGCTATTGGTGTGATGAACCCACATGTTGCAGGTATCGACGGATATAAGGATGACTCCCAGGATATTCAAACCTTTGCTCATACCGAACCAGTACTTACAACGGAAAGAGTAACAAATAGGAATACCGATACACAAACAAAAATGGAACAAAACACTGACAAGGTAGAAACCCACGATATGTAGGGTGTGTAACGATGTTTTATGCCCTTGTACTGTATGTGAATGGTGTTTGTAATTGATACTTGTCCATAATGCAGAGAGTGGTGAAAGGTGGTTATGTAGTGCTATCCTGCTGAGCATACCAAGACTGTGGACACCGGGGCACAGCAGTGGGACATCATGTACACAGCCGATAACACAAGGGCTGCCACAGGGGGCATAACAGAGAACAATGCCACACCACCGATGCTGGCAGTGGATGCCCAAAAAGGAAGTGCCATAGCGGGGGATAGGACATGTATGTATACTGTCACAGCACACATGTGTATGGGCATATACCGTTCGCATAATGTCCCCAATGTGCAGGGTATGCCTTGCAGTAGGGGATACTATGTCAACTATGTGTAATGTAAAGCTGTCATGGTGGATATGTCAGACATCATACACAGTATCACAGGCATATCAGGCATAATGGGGGTTATTGCCTATTGGTATGTACAATAACAGGATACATATGGCCTGTAGATATGGGACAGAGTAGTAGCATAATAGCCATCCGAAATGGAAGGAACACCAAGAACCACCCCCAAAAATCTGTAGCAGGTGCAATGGGGGCAACTATGAAGACCGGCAGGTCCATGTGTAAACACATGTGCAGTGTACACAGTACACCCCCCCATGGTAGTGTCCAGTGAACAGCAGAGGTGGGTGTCAACTGCATGTCTAAAAGTACTGCTGCTGTGGTGGTACCATGACTCGTGTCACCAAACAGAAAGGGGAGCTATCACATGAACAGTGCCACTGTTTTCCCTGTGGGATGTGCACAGGACCTATGTTCCACAGCATGGTGTGTTTTTCGGAAGTAACACAGAAGCCCAGCCCATGCAATGTGGCATGGGGAAATATCCATGAGTGGTCCGTTTCACACTGCCCACTGCAATTGCCATGTATGAGTACAATGCATCAGTAATGCGGAGGACATGGTCCATGTCAGAGCAGAAGACACCCCTTGTATGGGGGCAGATGTGTACAGATGTGTTTTCCATCTGTCAGCCGCATATGTAAACTGTCTGAGCCTGGTACACATCATGGCATGACAATGCTGTCCCAAAAATTTGGGGTTGTGGAAGGTACACCAAATGTGGTATTGAAACCCTTTGGGTTTTGGTGTGTGTGTATGCCACAGGTACAATGGCTACCTATGTACCAGCATACACACAGTACAGATAGGTGTGGCCCTGCAGATGTGTACCCCCCAAGTGGAATACGGTAACCACAGCCCCATGTGGGGGATTTGTGTGTACAGCAACGATGTACAATTTGATATGCATGTAGGGGGAGAGTATCCATGTGATACTCAGTGGATGAATGTTGCTATGCAAAGGTGATGTGCATGCACCATGTTTTATGCATCCTGATGCCATGACACCCACATGATGTATCTGCCACCCCGACACCCAACTGGTTGTTATCAGTATGACCTGGTGGAGCTATAATGGTGCCAGGTATGTAGATGTGGGATATCTAGGCATGGACAGTACTCTGTGACAGCATGTTGTGTATGTAAGCAAATAGTACACAGGGGGCCCCATGACTGAGGACTGTGTAATGCCATATGTACCTGACATGTAGTAGGTAGCATGATATGCTTGCACCACTGTGTGTCCTGTCCAGGAGTCATATAGCCTAACATCCTGAGACACAGGGTATGATGTGCACGTGGATGTCTACGTTCCCAATACCAGAACGTGGAATGGTGCTGAAGGGCAATGTGAGGACAATGTCTGATCTGTTGCCCTCTGTACCACACCAACCACCCATGCAATGGTATGACAGGTGGCCAGCATGTGTATGTGGCGTTGTGGCACACAGAAGCCCAACAAGGGTGCCAGTAAAGGCATGGAGGTCATCAATGAGTGGGGAAGCAGGGTTGTGAGGATGTGCCCCAGTGCCATACAGAATGGTCCAGTCATGGGTGTACGAATGCAGTCCCACACCCCAATGCAGTGCCACCCATGTGTAGGGGATAGAGGGCAGTGTGAGGGTCAAGGTACACAATGTCCGACAACAGGCTAGCAGTGAATTCAGTGGGGCGGTGGGGAGACACATACCAAACAGGTTGGCGGACATAACAGCTAGGGAGATCGGAAGGTGACATTGGGACAGTGTCTTAGGACATAAGGGTGCATGGCAGTACCATGTATGTGTCCACAGGGACCCCGATGTCCATGTATGGATTGCAACCCTGTAGTGAGTAGAGTTTTATTGTTGGTAAGTACACCATTGCCTGGCATGTTGCCAACATTATCTCAGTCTGCAATGCCTGGGTGACTTTTTAAAACCGAATGTGGATGTAGCCAAACAACACAGACATACCACCACACTGCCTGAGGACCCACACTGCAATGTGCGGCAGTCAGGTGGGGCTAGCCTTGGAGCATGTGATGGACCACGAGGACCCACCATGGCTGAAGTGATGCACCCCAAAATGTGAATATACACCCCCGGGCCAACAGCCTGCACATGTGCCCATACAGCAGAGGGCATGGAACATGACCACCACCGTGGCGTCTGTGAAAAGGCCAGTACCGCCATGTCTCTGTGTGGAATAGCATGGTCCCTACCATTGGTACATGCTACGGAAGTGCACTGTGGTATGTGTCAGCATATTTTGTACACTTTTCCATCTGCCGGGTGCCATGCCATTAACAACCCCTGTCAGCAGACGCCAGTAGTACTGGCTGTAGAAAAATGTTCCATGTATGCTGCGATGGGTGTGTGTCCAGGGTGTGGCTAGCGGGGCCCGTGAAGCATATATGTTCATCTCCCAAAAGGGGGGATAACCCCAGGTTTAACACACCAGACACATGGAGGTTTTGGCATGCTGGGGGTAGTGTAGGTATGGTATGTGTTGCGTATTGTGTCTCCCAGCTAGGTGAAGTGCATGCCTCACTCATGTGTGGGTACATGGGTTTCCATTCTGGGGAAGTGTGGGTTGCTGTCAGCACATGGCAGTATCAGCTGTCTGAGGCCCAATGTACAGTATGACAACACAGACAGCATGTAACCTGTGGTGTACAATGTAAGCTCTTTTGGGTGTTACAATGTGTCTAGCGGTCACAAACATGGGTATCTGAACATGGAGCACCTATGATGCATTGTGTTTGGCAAATATCCAGTATGTGTGCAAAACACTGTGCGATGTGGGACCCCTCACCTGTGTGTGTTGCAGTCCAGGTATGTGCCTGGGAGGTATGATCCGGTACAATCTGTACTTGCAGGTGTGCTGTGCAGAGCATGGAGGCAGGTCCCAGGCCCCGCAGATAAATGTGAGTGGTGCACTAGTGTGGGGCCTTGCTTGGGGCAGCACAGTGGAAGGTGCAAGCATTGTCCCACATGACCCCATCCCGTGCCTGCCTGTTACAGCCCTGCTGGAGACAGTCATGTGACCCCCCACAGAGGCAGTATAGCATGTGAAGACGTACATGTGTGCTGCACACCCCAGGCAGATGGCCCCACGTCATGTGTGCCACAGCAGTGTAGTCGACCAGGACTGACATAGTGGTCAGATACCACATGCCTGTATAAGTACAGTATGAGCATAGTCAACAGTTGCAGTGACAGAGTAGGTCAATGTACAGTGTCCCTGTGTTCAGACCACTGCCTACTGTACATTTTAGACACACCCCAGAGGGTGAATAAAATGAGCCATCACATGTCCCAGTACAGGCCTGTGTAATGCCATCACAGGGGGGTCACAATAACATGTTGTATGACAGTTTTTTACCAGGTGATGTGTCATGTGTGCATATGTTGAGTTGCACAGCCGTTCACAGCCACAACATATCAGTGCATGATGCCTAGTGTAACATGATGTGTGGAACTGCACTGTGATCCACAACAGGGTCATCTGAGACGGGTGTGTTGTGAATGGTGTAACCCATGGTTCCAGGGGATTTTACACTGGTGCTGTTGGCTGCCATGCTGGGGCCACCAGTGGTGCCTGCAGTGGTCATACAGACATACTGCACACATTGTTCTGGCAGGAATGTCCATTGTTGTAGATGATGTGTTCCCGTGAAGGTAGGTGTGTGTTGTGAATGTTACCCATCCAGATGTGACCATCGGGGCAGTCATGGTTGTCGACAGCATCACACCCATCCACAGCTGTCAGAACCCTGTCCCCAGAATGGGGCCGCCCCACTGTGTGACCTATGTGCAGATGGGGGAACACCTCCTACTGGCTGGCTAACAGTGCCATCTAGGAAGGCTATGTGATGGCTCCAATACGCCGTCATAATCTATAATGCTGGTCTCGCAATGAACTACATGGAATCACACACAGTAAGCCATGGCTGGGATGTAAACGATGTACAACAATGACTGTGTGCCAGACACAAACAATGGGGAGCCATGTTGGACATGCACCCATGAGAACACCAGATGAGGTATGTTGCACATATCGATGTACAACTGTCAGCTATGGGCACAGCATGGATGCAGGCATATCCCCACAGGCAGTACCACCCATTTTAGGTGGGGGGCATTGCACTACATGTGACAGTTGCTGTACCGCCACATGTACTGCATACCCGGGCCATGTAGGGGTAGCAGGGGGACTGTTGGACATGCCTGTACATATGACCATGTCCCACAGGATATGTGGGTGTACAACACGCGGTTGTAGCCATCAAGCTGTGATGTGTATGGCTACCAGTGTACCTGTCTGACATCTTCTGCGATGGGTGCAAAGGTGAAAGTGCATTGCATGCCCACATGCCCCAAAAAGGTGCATAGCCTGAACAACAATACAAAGAGGGTGTTCGACCATAGCAACCCACAAGAGGAGATGGGTAGGGGTGGCAACCCACTACCACCTGCCCGGGGAAAGGGGGCATGTCCATGACACATTAGCACCGAGAAGCTAGCAGTACAGCAGTACAGGGGGGCATGCATATATGTTCACTAATACCCCTGTGTGTCCCACCACTGGCCTGTGGACAGACAGACACCAACACAATGTGCAGCATTGACATGTGCACAGTACATCACCGCTGGCTACTGTAGAACAGGCTTACTATGTAGACATGTGCACAAAAATTCGCGCCAGCCACACTCAAACACGTTATGTGTTAAACCCCCACCAAGGCCCATGCCACAGACAGATTTTCAGATCTGTGTATGTACGCCTGGGAATGTCCCCCTAGCAGTATAGCTGTGTCAGTTTTAAACAACATACTGAATGGGCTGTGTGGGGAGGTGTGGTCAAGATGGTCCGATGGATGATACCATCAGTGCCCCTGCTATGTGAACATCCCTGTCCCCATACATGGATACCTATGCGGCCCAACACCACGGTCCCTGTGGGAGGGATGGCGTGTGGGTGCACCAGCTGACAGGGGGGCAGGGCACTGGATGTAGACATATGTGGTACCCATGTCAGGCCAGGCAACCATCCATGGAATAGCAGTGTGTGGGCACATACAGCACTGTGTTGAACAATATCGCAAAATAGCACCTGTCAGGGTAATGTGTATGCATGGATGTATACCAGCATGCACCAACCCCCCCCACCAAGCAGCATGCCCTACCTTGCAGAAGGCCATTGTCCATACCATGATGATAGACATGTGTAATGTCCATATACACATAGCAATGACATATGGAATGGACAACCACCCTCCCAATATCAGTCCCCCCAGGGGGGACACATCCCTGTGCCATGTATGTGACATACCCCCATACCATGCAGCCCTGCCCAGCAAGGCTGCAGGGCTATCACAGTAAACATGGTGGGGGACAAATGGCACTTGCACTATAAACCCGTCCAGAGCAGTAATGTGGCACTGATGCACCCTGTGGTGTCACAGGTGCTGTGTGTTGGTGTGTACAACGCGGCGAAAAACATGCTATGCATGACCTTCCCTGCTAATGTCTTTGGCACAATGTCCCATGTGTATCACATGTGCAATACAGGTGAGCCGTGGCAGGTTGTCCAACCCCCGTACAGTGCTGTGTAGATGTACGTGGGACAACACATGCATGTACAGGTGTGCATGTGTATGTGTGCAGTGGCACCGCTGATTTTCCCATAATGGCTGCGCATGATGCCTAGTGACATATACACAGCATCCAGGTGAACAGTAGAACTGGGGCACATTGGGACACGTGCCAACTGGTATGAACACAGGTGCAGGCAGGTACACATGTCCACAGCGGGTTTAAACCATCAACAGGGATGAGTTGACACACAGATATGATATGATACCCACTGCTTAATGGTGTGACGGCAACACCCCCTGTGTCAGTGCCCATGATGCATCGCAGAGATTACTGTGCAGATGTCGCATAGGCAATGTATGTCCAGCGGTATGCCAGTACATCAGTGGGAATGTGACCTGTCAGCCTCATTATGTCTTCCAGATAATGCCACGCCCCCGGCTGCCAGCCTTCAGCCGCCAGGAGGATGACATAATCATACCGCGGGCTCCATGACAACTATGACCTGCTATTCAGCCATGTTCCACAGCAAGCCCAGCAGGGGGATGACCTGTGGCAGGATATGCCCCAGGAGGGTGAACAACGGGTGGCAACAACCGCACCTACCAGCAGATCCGGACACTGCACAGACCCCCCACGAAAACAGCTGCCGCAATCCCAGAGAACAAGGTGGGACAGGTGGTGGGCCACCAACCCAGCACCCACTCACACACCCGGCGGCGCTCCTGCCCAGTCTGGGGAAAAGGAACATCATGCAGAAACACTCACTGCCATCGTGGAGGTGGGTGTCTCCCAACCAACGAGCCTGGAGCTGCCTGGTAAGTCAGTCTTGCATGTTTTATGATAACTGACGAGGTTTTTCACAGTACACCACATAATGTACCAACACATGCCATATAGGGCCCACAAAGCTGCATACTACAGTATGCTACTTTGTTTTGCAGACATGTGCATAACACATGCTACCACACAGGTACATGATGTGACATGCACAGTGCTTACTGTGGCTACAGTAATGGTAATGTGTATACTGTTGTGTCCCCCTATACAGGTACCTCTGGCGGTCGCACAGCCATGGGTCCATCGCAGGTGAGACTGTTGCTAGTAACAGGCATGTTACAGTGTATAGATATTCGCCCTGTGGCCAGGTATGACATGCACACCTGGGTCTGCTCCAGTCAGGTATACAGGTTGCACCACCCACACACGCCACCCATGTACAGTAGATACAACCGTTAGTATACACCGGGATGACACCACATAACCCATCGTGTGATATGTGCAGTCAGCTATGCATACAATGTTGATGGTGTTCTACAATGGCTGCATATGTAGTATGCATCGGAATGCCATTTGCGGTATGCACACAGTACCACATAGTGAGCTGTGATCTGGCCAGCACACAGGTGTTACCAATGTGACCTATGCCCCTGCATTGTGTGCACGTGACATGGCACATGACATGTCCCATGCACGTGGTGTTCTGTCTGCAACATTGTCACACCATGACATGACCTACGTCCCACATAGCAGACATCCACATGTCTGCATAGCCCCCGGGGTTGTGACACCCAGACTAGTATGGGTGTATGTCACATGGGCCACCACAGGGATGTGTCACGATGCCCATCACACACAATTGTCCATGACCCAGTCAAACATGGCCATGGGTGATACCCCAGGCATGTTGCCCACAGTACATCTGGAGTGGGTAGTCACCGTTTCACTTTTTCCACACATAGTGTTGTCATAGCTGTAATGGTCCCCCTGTACATCTGATGTGGTACACCAGACAACCGAATGCCTGTCTGCAGCCACTGGAGGTGCCACCAATGTCTACCATATACGCTGTGGAACAGCATGACTGTGTTGCAGACATGGCAATGCAAGCGCCCATGTTACGCATCGCCCGAAACATACCTGTGTCTTGCTGCCATGCAGTGGCACAGTGCCTGTACTCCTATGTACACAGCTCACACCAACCACACCTGCACAGACATCGTTGTTACACATGCATTCTATCTGTAGCCTGTACACATAACACTGCACTGTGACGTCCCGTTTGATGTGGTCCATGTGGTGGGACACCATTGTCACATGTCCACGTTATCGCCCTGTTGGCGGAGTACATGACAAAGTGACGCCAGCCATGTGTACTGTTAACCTGCCTGTGGCCACACGGTGTATCACGGTGATGCATGCAAACTACCATGAATGTGTGTACTGCATGCCTACTGAAATGACACCTGCTTGATGTAGTGTGCACCCTAGGGCAGTATGCATACTACCACTATTAATGTCTGGCCTGCATTCACTGAGCTGTGGTGTGGGAATGCTGCATGCCATTCAAATCACATGCATGATGTGTCTGCATGTGTGTGTTGCGGTGTGTGGTTGCATTTTGTGTCTGTGTGTGTCTTTTTGGGGTGTGTGTGTGTGTTGTGTGTGTGTCTGTGTGTGTGTGTTTTGTGTGTGCGCGGGGGGTGTCTGGGGGGCGGGGTGTAATGTATCTTACAGTATGTCTTTGTATTCACAGGTGGTGTAGGTGGTGCCCTCCTGCGGTCCATCTGATGCTAGTGTCCCCACAGATACTAGGGGGATGACCATATGCATGAGGCACAGGCAGGGTTGTCGGGGGAGAAGCTGTGCCATTGGTTAACATCCCACCTATGTCCCCTTCATCTCCGACACGGTTCTGATGACACATACCACATCACCGTTGCCCATAGAGGAAGGACAGTCAGCCTGTTGGCATTGAGCAGGAATGTGTGGTGGCTACAGAAGGGCGGGTACACACCATGTTGCCAGTGTAATGACTGGTGATGTGCCCACAGGCATGTGGCTGGTGCTGCCAAAGGGGGAGCTCTGGAGACATGCACCTGCTGTACAGGGTGCCGCAGCTGGTATACCCAGACGCATGTTCCAGACTGTAATGGCGGGACAGGCACGTGCTGAACCAGAACCAAGAAGGGCAGAGGCTGCAGAGGGCCCAATCCATTCCCCAAATGAGAACATCCAGTCATTGGGAAAGCTAACAGCAGCTTTGATGTTCTGGATAGGCGATTAGGTGAGATGGTTGGAATCCTCGACCGAGGCATGTCAATCCAGCGTGAGCTGTCTGTGCTGGAACACCTGGTAGGGGGGAGGCGAGGACACGTGGGGGGCCAGCAACACCACCTAGTGTAGGTGGTTTTGCCACCTCTCATGCCCACTCCCCAGTGCCGGTAGCAGCAGCAGTGCAGCTGGTGCTACACCAACCACACCAGGACACAGCAGGCCACGGGGGGCCCTGGCCCTCCCAGCGGACACGGTTCCAGCGGGCATGTGTCATCGGAGAGTGGCCACTCCATACCTCCACCCGGGTGCCCGGGGCCCCCCGGCAGGCACGGGTCACGGGGGAAAAGGACACAGTGAGCCTACAACCTGCACTGTACAGTCTGGGGCGAAATACCCCGGGAGGCATCACAGATGGCTGAACTGTGTACACACATACCCCACACAGCAGACACAACTGTAGGGCTCCACCACATCCACATGCATTCTGCACAGTCATGCCCAGTAAATGCAGGGCCCCTTTCACACACACATGATGTCATCCATTGGTACAGCCTATGCCCCTGGCACACATATCACCCTGTGCATATGATGAAGCCTCTGGGAGCACTGTCATCCACACCATCGGTGCACGGTTATGCAAATATATTCTGATGCACAGGGTGGACAAGTTAGTGAGAGGTGTATGTGATACCTGTGTCCGCATATGCGGGTGTGTATGTTGCAGTGGTTGTGTATGACAGGTGACAGGTGCATTTACGGGGGTTTTGTACTGACATCATGCAGCAGACATACCATGTAGTGCAGGTCAGCAAAATTGAGCTGTGTACACGGTATGGGAGGTTACATGTGTAGCACCATGTTGGTTCTGTTAACCTGTATGCCCATATGGTGTACTTGCATGTGCCTACTGGGAGCACTGTTATCAGTCCCCACGGGAGCTGTGGGGTTTCCCACAGGCACATCTGGCAATATCCCAAACCCAGGTACCCGCAAAACCCGCATGGACCCCACATAGGTACATAGGTGCATAGGTACATACCAGGCTATGTGCCCTACGGCATGTGTAAGCCTAGCCAGAGTGTGTGTGGCTTTCACCACCCCCTTTGGATGAGGATACTAATCCATTGGTCCGCTGTCCCTCTGTCCAGCAGTGACACAGAGATGATGCCTGGGCATACCTACGATCTCCATCCACACGCCAGGATTACTCTTTGGGCAGAGTCAGTGAGGGGCTCTGCTTCACATGGGCTGGGAATCTTTCCATGTTGTAGGGTCTCTGGGGATGACCCTGTCCCTCCAGCACGCCCTATTTATGTCCGTGTTGAGGTTTCTGTCAGTTGCTTGTGCCCGTGGTTGTTTGGAGCCTAGGAGGTGGAACATGTCCATGTCACCCAGGTCGGACATGGCCTGTATGTCAGGCACAGATCACCTCAGAGCAGACGGTTTAGAAGGTATACAGCCCGGGGTCCCCTCAGTCGGGCAGCGTGACATATGTTTCAGCACCTTTATCCCTGTGTTTGGAACATTTGAGGTCCTTCCAGTGCTGCAGGTGTCAGGTTAGGTACATTCCAAATGTGGCTTTTCCCAATCATTGGTCTTGTGTGAAGAGTACAGGGTACAATGACCCCCTGATGTGGATGTGAATCCCCTTTATGACCAGGTGGGCACAGTGGAATGTCTTCCCAACCACATTGGCAATGTGAGTGTCAAGAGAGGTTACCGACAGGTTTGGTACCCATGTCCCTGATCACGCCCACCATGTTTAATGGATTACCACCTTTTGGTAATTGGGTGAACATGTCTTTCCCAAAGGGTAGGTCTATACCTTCCTGGCATGTAGCTTCAGGCCATGGCTCTGGCACCAGTTATCCATTTCTATGAGACCCCAGGTGGATGTCCGGGGTTTTGATGGGGTGTTGAGTATGGTGGCCCTGTGCAGTCATCTGCATACCTTGTCTGCCACAATCCCCTATGTTTGCATGCACATTGGAAAGTTGAATGCCCAACAGGAGGGGCCCAGGACTGAGCCCTGTGGGCCACCACTTTGGGGCCAGCTTGGGGTCTGACATGGCACCAGGAACACAAACCCTGTGGGGGGACCTCCATCCAGTTGGCAAACCATCCGGGGACATATGTCTCTACATCACGCTGGTGAGCCTTTCTATGATGCCCACGTGGAGTGTGGTTGAAGCCCCGCCAGGTCATGGTAGTCTGTGCAAACCGATTCCCCCTCAATGGCCTTAGTGACCCTCCAAACAGGTCGACCAGGTTTGGGAGGCAGGATCTGCCCTTGACTAAGCCGATGTGGGTATGTTCCGCATTTTGTACACCAATGTCTTTATTTATGGGCTCCAGTATGGACCTCTCCATAGCTTTGCAGACAAGGCTCGTCAAGCTTATAGGGTAGGGATGTACAGAGTCCATAGGGGCACTACCCTGGTGTAGTGGGACCACAGTTGCCATATGCCATCCATCGGGGACATAGCCCGTAGTAAGGCTAAGATGAAACAGCAGCCTTATGTGCGGGGTGAGGGCCTAATGGGGTTGCACACAGCCGGGGGCACCATCTGGTCCCATTGATGCTGTGTTCACTGCTTAACAGATATCAGCCTCTCCCCGGGCATACAGGATGTTTGGGAGGCTAGACTCTGGTGGGATGGATACATCCCCTCTTGGGGGGGTAGATGTATGCACGGAACCTGTCCGCTGGTTTGTTGGCAATGTCTGTGGGTTCAGTGATCATTGTACCATTCTGGAGTAATTCCAAGCATAACTGTGTGCTTCCACCCATGTTCCTACCATAGCTAAGGAAGGCCTTATGGTTGTCTTATGTGTCCTTTGCAGTACCAGTCCCACAGGCGGCCTTGGATGATTGTATGAGTGATCGTATGTTAACGCCGGTATTAATCAGTGATGCCTTCCCTGGTACTGATATTGCTCTGTCATGTAGTAGCTTTCAACTCTTGTTGTACGGGGTTTTTCAATGGCTGGGGTCCACCAGACCATGTGCCTGCCTTTGGTGGACAAGGTCCTGATGTTATCAGGATCGCTTTGGGGGACATTCCTGGGGGGGCTTAGAAGGCATTTGTAAGGGTTTCACAGTGTGGCCTGTGTTTACCACTGGCATGGAGGCCTTTAGGGTACCACACCAGTCATGACGGGGTGTGGTTCGCTGTGGAGAGGTCTTCACTTTGGGCTCCCATGCCGGGGTTGGGTGCAGGATGGATCTCCAGTGAGTTCACTATATGGTCTGACCTCACCATTGAGGGATGTACATCCTGTGTGGAGCATGTCGCCCCCCTGTGTGATGATCAGAACTAGTATAGTTCCACTTGTGGGTATGGTGCATGGTTGTTCCACAGCATTCAGGTGTATGAACACCTGGAACCTTTGGTGTAGGGTGTTGTGTCCTGGGTAATGTTCCCGGTCTATGTATGGGTGGTTGATGTCACCCAATATGACGGGGTTTTGGGGAGCATTCATACTCACCAGTGTCTTCAGGAAGGCTGTGCAGGTATCCTGGGTTTGGGAGGGTGGTCTGTAGCATGCAACAAACTGTAGGGCAGTCCTACCCATGGTTAATTGCACCTGGATATTCCCCCCTACCGGCCCTTTCTGCCAACCTGGAGGTGTGTGTATCCTTCATGGAAATGGAGACCCCCTTCTGTGTTAGGTCCGGGGTTTTGGTCCTGAACGCTGATATGGGGTGTGACCTGATAGTGCTGGGGTGCTCTCAGCAGCCCTGAACAATGTTTCAGTCACAGCACTGACATCGATGTCCTCCATACTGAGGAGGGCATTTGAGGGTGTGCAGCTTGGGTGTAGACCACTGGCACTGAGCAGTATTTCCCTGTCTGTTCTCCAGGTTTGTAGTGTGGGTGGTAGGTTTATCATTCCAGCCTTGCCTGCAGTGGGCACTGTGGGGTGGCAGGTGCCTTAGCCAAACCCTTGAAGACCCGGGGCGACAGGTGCGAGCCATCCCTTTTGAAGGGGGGGGCGCCAAGCATGTCATCCCAGGTATGAGGAATTTGGATCCCCCAGACTGACACCGGGAACCAGGCACATTATCAAGGGTGACCACTTGGGGCCAGTATAGTGGCATGATACTTGATGAGGGTGGGATACTGCCCAGGGTCAGGGGCATGCTGGCCTGGGCTACAATCTGAGTGGCCCTCTATGTCTCCTTTAATGTATCCCAGGGTGGTATGTCTCCAGTCGTGACACCAGCATGGGGAATGACCGCCCCTGTACATGCTGGGGGTGACCTGAGTGGTGTTATGTGGCGGATTCCAGGGCCCACAGGCAGCCTACTGTGATCATTCCTTGTTGGGTGGGGCGGGTGTGTCTGACAGTGGCGACCCATTACAAGTGTGTCTGGCATTGTGTGTGTTGCCTTTGGGGCTCTGACTGTTTAGCACACTGACGTTTAGAACTATGTGTTGCATGTCCTATGTCTTGTGGAGGCAGTTGCTTGGGGGTCTGCTTCAGAGGGCTCGTTAGGTTCATGACATGTTTTAACAGTGCCTCCAGGTATGTCTTAGTGTGTTCATGTGTTTGATTAGCATTTGGATAGTCACATGTGACACTGGGTTTGTGGTGTGCATGGTGTCCTTCCCCCCCGTTTTGGGCTTGCCGGGCATGGTTTGAGAGAGCACAGCCCCTGTCTGGCTATATAGTTGCATCTGTCACATGTATTATGTTCAGTGGGGAGGTGCGGCTTGCCCTGTCCATGAGGCACCTGTAACAGTGCCCAGGAACCCCCGATTCACCATCTGAACAGGAGAGGTTCTAGCAATTGACCCTTCGACATGCCAGAGAACGTGAATGCATTTGCTGTGTAACTGGGTCAGAAGGCACCTATAGGGAAGTGGGTACACAAGGGATTCTAGGCCAGTGTAGTACTCCATTTAGTATACTTTTTACCTATGTAGGAATACTATGGGAGCAGGTGCAGAGCTTTTGTGAAAAGAGAACAGACAGTCGGGGTTGCAAGAAGAGAGGTTATAAAATAAACCCGGGAGCACGGAGCCAGATATAGTGTAATGTTGTTACACAGTACATGACCCCATGTCCCACAAAATGCACCTGACGCCTGTGGTCGGGGCCCCAGGCTACGGGGGACAGAGACATCACATACATGGCATGACAGTACAGGTATGGTGACATTCTGCAGGTGTCACGCAGTGTGCTGGCCCGACCGCAGGTGTCACCTGTCAGCTGTGGTGCACGGGTGCAGCAGTGGATGCTGTACCGGGACAGGAATATGTCCGCAATCGCCACCTCATGGCACACACCCCATTGTGTGCAGATGGGGACACCTGTCTGTGGTCAGCACCTCACAAGACAATGCACCCCCCGCCATGTCACAGGGGTGGTCTTGCACAGGTGGCCAGTAAGGCTCACAGGTATGGCATTGACAGGGCTGTACAATGCAGCACCAGTACGGGATGGTCACCCTGTGTGGTCAGTGTCCAGTCACAACACTATATCTGCATACACCCTCACAACAGGCAGCAGACATACACACATGTTGACACACTGACATGGTGGTGAAAACCCTGTCACACGGAGGGATGACGTGTTGCATGTACTGCACCATCCACATCCATGCACCCCACACTGAGGTAGGTACAGATCTCTACCATGGTGTACAGTGATTTTGGGGGGCACATAGTCCCCCAAACTGTGGCATACATGGGCACACATTCCTGCACACATGTTGGGGTTTGGAATGCCACACCCCTTTTGGGGTATTTCAGGCGTGCAGCGGGATGTAGTGCATCCCGCACTACCACTGTATCTGGCAGCTGTGCCAATATTTGCACTTTGGGGGGTGGTAGGGTTACAGTGGTGTGACATATGGTCGGCATGGCCGATGGGTATGCATTATGGCAGGGTGCCCTGTAAAGGCGACATAGCAGACTGTATGCACATGGCAGGGTAGGATGGTGTGTGACACACCGGGCCAGCACCTGCCCCATGCATGTGGACAGGTGTTTAAACACATGGGTACACACAGACTGCCATGCTGGGTTCTATGCCACCATATGACGGCCCCCGATGGGTTTCAATTTCAACTTTTTATGGACACCGGGCACCGCCATGCATGGCTGCAGGGGACAGTACGGGTCACATGTATCCCCCGTTGCCATTTTGTATGCATTGATACGGGGACATGTGTGTCCAAAATGGAACATGGACTGTGGGGTATCACAGCTGTCACAGGCAAACTGTACGGGTATGTGTCCCAGTGAACACCGCTACACCCTGTAGGGGGGCATACCACAGACATGTGTACCCCCTTTGTGGTGTATTACCCACGCCTGGATGTGTGGTACATCACAGGCTTTTTTGTCCCGGGGTCCATCACACAGCCAGGAAATCACATATGTGACATATCCGGGCATTGTTTCACTGTGGGGTTTCAGTCATGTGTCATATCTGTGTCAGGCCCGTGGTTTTGTGGAGCACGCCTGTCTGTGTTTCCGGTATGGGTGGACTACATCCACCTGTGGATCATTGATAGTACATGTGTACTCTGCATGACGGACGACACCCCCCATAGTCTTTTGGACATAGGGCACATGCTGTTGCTGGACCGGGGGCATACTGCTGCACCGATGACAGGGGTGGCATGGCAGCTACAGTGTTCACTGCAGGGGTACATGTTCAGCCTGCAGGATGCCTGTGCTGTTTTACATTGACCTGTGTCATAAATCTATGTCCATGCATCATATATACGGGTCGGACTGCTGTGTGTAGATATATACATGTGAACCCCTCGTTTCATACCTTGCTTTGTTACTGTCTGTGGATTACCTGTGTACACACATCAATTACCATGCCATACATTTCCACTGTACAGGTTCAGGCATGGTGTACGGCTGGTTGGCCCTTAATGTTGCTGTGTGTTACATTGACCTGTGTCTATCTGGCAATTCGCTGGCGTGTCATGTGAGACCTTCTTGCTTCTATAGGGACATGATCCCATAATTGTGACGTGCTTCCACTGGCCATATATTTCTCTGTCATCTGTGATCTGTGTGTAACCAGTCCTTTCAGGACACTTTCCAGTGGCGGATTTAGGCTTTGGCGCAGGGGCGCGCGCCTCCCCCTTTTTAATCTGATACTGTAGCTTGGCTAGGACATCAGTAACATAAAGTAGCTTTTTTTTTTTAAAAAAAAAAAGTACGTACATATTTGGTGTTGGCTCCTTTAAGGAGGACACCAGCCACGCGGAAGTGAGCTCATGGTATGTCCGGCTGGCTGCGAGCGGGAAATGTGCAGTAATGAGCGAGTGGAAGAAAACAACAGTCGCAAATCATATGAATTATCGCTGCGAGCGGGAATTCCGAAATGTAGGGACTTGAATCACTTGATCAAGTAAGAGAGTGTGTGTGGATTATGCTTTGTGACATGAAATCTCTAAATTCTGTAAGTCTGTTTAATTTCTTGTAACAACTGAAGAAATTTTTCTGCATCTCAATGCTGAGCTTAAGGATTACTGTGTTTTAATGAGTGAAACAGTGATGAAGGTTAAGAGAGAAGAGAGACAGGAAAATGGATAGAGAGGTCTGCTTTTGTACGTTTGGTAATAATTTGAGTCAAATGACTTTGTGGTCACTTGAGTACCAGCAAAATGGATGGTTTGGTATGGAGTGATCTGCTTTGAGGTAATTGTGCTATAATAGCTGTATAGCATATTGTATGTTTTATTAGTTTATGTGCCGTGGACATTTGAAATTATTTGTTGATGGACTATAACTGTTGTACAGTGTATTGTGATGGCTGTGATGTGTTAAAACCCTTAGTGTTATACTATATGTCGTGCAAGTTGCAAATCTTTAGAAGCTGTTTAATGGGTGAAATTCTAAGGGGATAAAACGTGCAACTAACTGCATTTTGTGCACCTTGGAAATACCAATGCACTTATTTATACCACACTGCAATATTATACAAATCCAATGCTGGAATTCCCTGTGCATTTTAAAAGTGGTTGTGATCCATTTTGCTGAATGCGACTCCCTTGTCTAACTTTAAAATACAGATAAAATTGTCATTGCTTTTGGCAAACTCCATTAGCCCTTACAAAATAAGGAATACGGGGATTGTTTAGATATGCATTAGTGTCTGTCCACAAATGCAGAGCATTGTTTGTACATGATTGCATCTTTTTGCTTTTAGATTACATTTTTTACTTATCAGTTTAATTCAGCAATTCTGTAAAAAATTAATGTATGCCTTTGAATGACTTTCAGGGGAAATGTGTTGCTCTATGTCTTGGAGGCTTAAACTTTGGATCAAGTAAGCCCCCACACACCCATATGAAGCAGAGTGCAAGAGATGGGTGCTCTGAAATTATGCAGAAGCTAATGCACTGCTTATCTCAGATGTGTACTGCCCCCATGACCCAGTGATTGCAACACCTCCTTCTGCTGGTTTCATTGGCGTGGCCCTGTGTGCTTATTGTGGAATTCTAAAAATTGGTTAGCACTCTTTTCTGTATCTGAAGTTGTTAATACCCTGTGCACATATTTTAGCACACTTTTCAACATCTGAAGTTGTTAACATCCCATGAAAATCATATATGCCATGTGTATAGTAAGTGAAAAATGACATTATTGCAAAGTATATTGTCTCCTTTCCTTCTGTCCAGTAGCTGTGTATCTCTTAGGCATCTTTGTAGATTATTTGTCACTTGCGGTGTGTGGCCAGTTTTACTTCTCAACTGCTGTCAGTTTTGCCCTCATATTTCGTGTTGCTTCTCATAGATCTACTGATTTTCTTTATAGGGTCAGAACCATTTAAAGGTACCCATTAAGTACACTGTATGGGTATACTGCTTGAATACTCTGAAAAGTAAACAAAGAAGTGCTCTTGTTTTTGATCACATACTTCACTTTTAAAGATCATTGTATTTGGACAATTAGAGGTTTTAAGATAACACAACACTTGGCGTAAAGCACATGGAGAAGATGGAATTAATAATGACATGAAATTTACAGCATTGTATCAGTTATTAACTAGGCCATTTTAATATGGAGAGATTTCAAGATTGGAGACACGCATTTGTTAAATCTAACACAACACTTGGCGTAAAGCACATGGAGAAGATGGAATTAATAATGACATGAAATTTACAGCATTGTATCAGTTATTAACTAGGCCATTTTAATATGGAGAGATTTCAAGATTGGAGACACGCATTTGTTAAATCTAACTTAAAGGGAGGTGGGTAGGACAAACCTAGAACCATACAGACCCATAAGTTTATTTTCAAAATTATGGGGAAAATAAATGGAAATTGGTTATTTTGGATAAAATGTTATAATATGAACAGCATGTACTTTGAAGTCATATATCAACATGCATATGTTGAAAATAGATCTATAAATAGCTTGTAAAATGATGTTCTATAACAATACAGTAGCTGTAAATGAAAAAGTGTGCTCTAATTTAATTTATTTAGATTTTAAGTTCAACATTTGATAGGGTCATACACAACACTGATCAATAAATTAGAGCAACTAGATATTGATGCATTCTTGATAAGATGGATAGCTGCATCACTTACAAATAGGACATGGCAGGTATCATACACAAATTGAACAGGTAAATTTCTAAGTTACTGTTAGGGTATCCAACAGGAATCTGTCATAGCTCCATACTTGTTTAGACTGAATCTTTCAGATTCATCTTTTTTATCTGAGATGTTCTACAGTCTATATGCAGATAATTTGTAAATGGGTAATCTGATTATGCGGTTACAGATAAGGCATGTTTACAAAAGAATTTGACTAAGTTGACCATTTGGACCCAGGAGATTAATGTACTGTTAAACTAAGCATCTGAGATTTACCAGAAGTAGAAGTAAATACAACACATGTTGATTGATTGATTGAAACTATAGCATAATTTAAGGATCTAGGTATATGGCTAGATCCAGCTTTGAGTTTTTCTAATCATATCAGCAAATTGGTTAATGATAGCTATACAACTGTAGATTGTAGAAAAATGGTTATAAAGTCTAGGAAATCAGAAATGATGAAATCCGTGTTAATTACATTAGACCTAGACTTGAGTATAGAATAACAATATGGAAACCTTATAAGAAAACAAGCATCAGCAAATAGGAAAGAGTGCATTAGAACTATACCAATGACATTAATGGGTATGAAAATGTAAGTTATTATGAAAGCCTAAATCATCTGAACTTGTACTGTATCACACAGAAATTCAAGAGGAAAGTTCATTCAGTATAGGGCATTTAGAACATATTATCTATAGGAATGTTTGGAGTTATCAGAAGTAGTAGAGAATCATCAGAAAATGTATGTAGAAGATTTTGTAGGAATGGGAAGTGTATTCATTGTCTTTCTGAGAGTAGCTGATGCATGGAACAGATTACAAAATTACATTAAAGCAAGCACTAGTTTAGATACTTCTAAGAACAACCCTGACACTTGTTATGTGAATAACTGTTTTGGTATATTGGCAGGCTAGAATGGCATTATTGCCCACACTTGAAATATTTCTGTGTATGCAAAATCTAAAATGGGAGAACAAAGGCCCAGAAATCGGGGAAATATTTAAATATCACTTTTTTAAACTTAGAAAGATGTTGGGATAAGTGGATATGTGTTAGCATGCATTTTCACTGTTTAAGCGAAGCATTTTTTTCCATGTTTAGGATTCTAAAGGCTGCGTTAGTGCACATATGGTCAGTCTGATGCCAACTCAAACTGTAGAGAGGGGGTTTATTTACATTTGACAACACATTAAAATCAGTGGCTTTCCAATGAGTATTTGAATGTTGCAGCTGTTCATACCAACAATTTTATATATGTGTGTAGAAACAGTCTGGTTATCACAGAAGTGGCGGTCTGTCTGGGGATGGAAAGGCAGCATAGCTCTTGACGGTATCTCATTATGAGGAATGTTCTTCAGTTTGTGAGTGTTAGCTGTTGCCATGGTATACAATACTGAATCATGTTAAAACAGGAAAACTGTTAAATAAAATAACTGTTTTCTCATACTTATGCTATGAGCATCCTAGATGAGGCTGTTAGTAAATGTTTGCCTCTTGCTCCATATTGTCACATTATGTTCTATATTTTGGAGATGAGGGGTTGAGAGCTATGGGAGGCAGTCAGTGGAAGAAAGCAAATGGCAGACTTTAGTCTGTGTAGGACATATTGTTTAGCCCTAGTATCCTTTTAGTAAGGCTTCTTTGTGGGCATTCCAGTTGCATGTGTCTGGACAGATACAGGCCAAAGGGGGCATTATGCTCAATGACTGGCCTAAGGAGTGCTGAGTAAAGGAGGGCAGTGACATCCTAGACCTAGACATAACCCATTTCTTTAAGCTGTTTAATATAGAAGCAGTTTCTTACATAAGTAGACATACTGGTCAAAATTTAGGTCACTGTCCAGATAAGTTCAGAAAACCCAAACAAGTCTCTTCTTAAGGTCTTATTGTCATCATAGTTGTTTTCCTGAGGTAGATGACTTCCAAAGGATACAATAATGCATTTACTGGCATTTCATTTTGGTCCATGATTGTGGCACCAGTTGTCTGGGACAAACCGTCCACTAGGATGGCTGTGTAATTTGGGGTTCAGTGACTGCTCCTAACTTGTAGTCATGTGCAAACTTAGTCATTCAGAGCCCTTTGGTATTGGCTTTTACGTCAGAAAAGTAGATGTTAAACAGGAGAGGCCCCAGCACAGAACCCTTGGGACTCCACCAGTAGCTCATCTCTTTCTGGAGGTAACTTTGTCAATTTTGCTTTCTTGCATCTCATCTGTGAGCCATGTGGCAATCCAGTAGGTGACCATAGTTTATTCCTAGTTTATTTAGCTGTTCTACAATGCCTGAGTGGGGATTGTGTCAAAAGCTTTAGCTAGGTCAAGGTATGCAATGTGTACCATTTTGCTTTCCTATATTGCATTGGTGACCTTTGCAAAAAAGTACATTAGATTTGGTAAGCATGACCTGCCCTTGACAAATCCAAACTAAAATGGAAACAGTATTCGGAGGGTTGCTGTTTCCTAATAAGGCTTTCCATGGCTTTGCATATTAGGCTGGCCAGACAAAGTAGACTTGTGTTACTGTCCTTTGGGAAATGCTACAGTACTTAAATTTGGTTTTATACATTGCATATAAATTAACTGACTGTTTTTAGGAATTTTTTCATAAAATGTATATTTCTTAGCTTGCAATGTTCTTTAACTAACTGAACTTCACTTGCACACACAAAATTATTTACATAAATTAACTTTGCTGGTTTCACATAAATCATTGTTTACTTAAATTACTTACATTTGCTATGGGTCTTGGGGTGATATCACCTTCACTGGAATTCTTTGCTATGTTATCATAATGCTTATGTCAGGTATGCCATATAAAAGAACTACTTCATATGGGCAACCAAACATATCCTCTAGGTATGTCTTGAAACAACTGGTAATGTTTGTTAATATGCTGTGTGCTGGATAGGAGTTATGTACCTCCACTAACACAACCACACCAGGTTCACTGGATCATACGAGAATATTAGGCTAACTGTCATGAATGGTAATTATAAGGCTAGCTAATAAGCTGAGATCAGAATCAAACCCAATACTTTGTGTCTGAGGTGAAAACCTTAACCGTTGTGCTCACTCGACCCACCACCAACAATGTTTTGCAAATGACTGTATGTTGCTGTGTTTTCACACATCCTGATACAATATCTTAAGGTGATCCTTCCACATCCCCCTTCCCCAGTGTTTTGCTTTCCTGCCTCCCCACCTCACTTGTCGACTTTCTAGACTGCACCCCCCCCCCTTTGTAAAACCCTGGATCCGCCACTGCTTTCTATTGTTGTTCTTCTTTGGTACATATATGAGTACTTTGGTATGTTGTGCTATTATTGTGTGTGGAGCATTTCTCCACGGGCCTCTGCTGACACTGGACATATATCCAGCTAGCCTAGCCCGGTCAACAAGTGTGAGCCCACTGAACAATTTTCGTACGGGTGCACCTTCTGACAAGTGGGTCGAGTTACAGATGCATAACCGTCGTCTATCCATACTACTAACGCACACGTTATTCTATCCACATTCTATGTTTGTCTTATCACATAGCGTGTGTTTCTCACTATTTCTAACGGTACTTTACATGGCATTGCCCGATTCCATACTTTCAGGGGCTGACAGTTTTGAGACATGTATGATTGACGTGGAGGACACGGCCTTAACATTCCCTGCTGTGAGCGGATCACACACGCACACGCGCACTTGCATTTCCTAATTGTGGGTTACGCGCAGGCGCACATGCATATCCGTATTCTGGTTACATATGTTTACTGGGTCTGTGTGGTTATGTGGCCTGTGTTAGTTGTGACTGTTCCGGTAACATATCTCTGATCCGGTTGACGGACGTGTGCGGAACGCACTTTCACCTTTACACATGTAACAGTCTTTGCGGCATGGACGCATTACGTACACGTGCACATTTATATGTTCTATAGTCGTAATTCAAACGGGACTGCATTCACGTTTGCCGGTTACTGTGACCACTACATGTTAGCTGTTCGGTCTCATTTACATGCATACCCATGGTACTTAGCTAAATTTACATATCCCCCGCCCCACCCCCCCGCACTCACGTACGTCACAGGCATCCATTCTCCTGCTGGGAAAGGTGCGGTACTACATGTTAAACATTCCTCATTCCCTCCCGCTCATGGCTCAGGATGCATATGTTGTGACCGCAGGGATATTCAGATCACAGGGGCTTATATCCCCTACGCATACAGGCCTTCGATTGTCAGGGTGTTCCTGTGGTGCTTTGGGTTTGGTCTTGTCCGCCTAGTGTACGGAACTGCCTTGACCGTGTACGAATGTCAGACGAGTCACATGGGCACGGTTTGTCCGTGTCTATGATACCATATCCCCCCCCCATTATTCCTAACCGTGTGCACTGATTGGCCGGCGTGCCCGTTGTAGATCTTGTTATAGTACTTGCACACGGTCTGGTCGAACGGACCTATTTCCATTACTAAACTTCGGTATTTATAACCTGTATCGCCATATTACATGGGTTTAACATTGTGTGACGGCTTCCACTGAGCCACGGACATGTCCGTTGCTTAGTTTGGGGCAGTCCCGCTCTGCTACACACATTTAACATGGCGGAATAGGTTGTACAGCTCAGCAATGGGGACATCGGGCTCTCCGTCGCTGTTTAGTATTGAATCGCTATGTTGACATTATTTCACATAGTGTGACAGTGTCGACATTGGTTACGGACATCTCGCGCAGTACGTCTGCACCGCCGCGGGTGCCGTATGTCTGCTTTGGGCGGCGGACAGGCATTATGCTGTGCCATTATGTCTGGGAATATATGGTTTCTTTCCATACATGATATAGCATACTAGCAATGACCCGCGTCTGGGTGTGGGTACTGTAGGTGTGGCCTTAGGTCAGGTGGTGCCCTAGGCAGAAGGACTTCATGGTGCCCCCACCACATCACCTGCTACCCCCATCCTGGTCTACCTACACCGAATAAAGGCTGGTAAGGTGCCCCTAGCAGAGCGTCACCCTAGGCAGCTGCCTACTTGGCCTGTGCCTACGGCCGGCTATGTGTGTGGTCCCTCGGGCGTCGGGCTCGGGAACACACCATGTCTGCCATGGGTATGTCTAGCATCACCCACATCCAGGCGTGGTTTATTGCAATGATGTTCCATGTGTATGGACACGTGTGTTTGGACAACATACAATAGCTTCTGCTATTGGCATACAATGCTGTGGGTGGTGCCGGTTACCATACATATGGCTTTCTCAAAAGCCGACTTCACACTTCTAAACACTAGTGTGGTCTCCTTTAAGGCCCCTGAGCCAGTGGTGAACATTACTCAAGCCACTGAATCACTTACATATGCCTTCTACTAGCGCCTACAGGACTGCATGGATCAGGCAATCCCTTACACAACTGTGACTCTTTGTACCAATGCCAAGCATCCAGTCTGGTGTACCCCAGCCATACACAAGCTCTACAACGAAAGGAGGTAGCTACTACAAGACAGAGCAGAATCCTTGTAAGGTATGACACCCTTGCCCATTATATGTGAAGAACTACAAGCTCTCATGACATCATCCAGGGCAAATCCGACAGATATATCACCAAGGACTCGACAGACAATCATACGGCCTTCTTTAGCTATGTTGGACACCTGGGAGGACACTCCCAGATATGCTCAGACTGGGTTCAGAATGATGTGAAGTTTACTGAACCTACACACATTGCCAACATACTGGCTGACAGGTTCGGTGCAAACATCTCCCCCCTGCCACATGGAGAGATGTCTGTACCAGAGGATTGTGGCCCCCGAAACTTCTGTAATGCACAGGTGGGACATGCTCTCTCCAAGGCAGTAAACACAGCATCCATGGGACCAGATGGTGTCCCGGCTGTGTACTCCATGAACTCATTGAGGAATGAGACCCACAGTTAGGACAGCTGTTTAATCTTAGCCTCACCTCAGGTAATGTACCCAAGTTGTGGTGCACGGCGACTGTAGTCCCACTTCACAGGGGTAGTGCCTCCACTGACCCTGGTAATTACCATCCCATTAGCTTGATGAGCCTTATCTGCAAAGCCATGGGGAAGGATCATAATGGAACTCATAGATGAAGACATAGGGGACTTGCATACTTTGCATCCAACCCAGTTTGGCTTGGTCAAAGGCAGATCATGCATTTAAAACTTGGTTGACTTTTTAGGAACAGTCACCGAGGCCATTGATGAGGGTCAGGCAGTCCATACAGCCTACCTCGACCTGGCTAAGGCCTTCAACACAATACCCCCCTCAGGTATCATTGATAAACCCATCGGCTTGGATGTGAACCCGTACATCGCAGGATGGGTTGCAAACTGGCTAGGTGACAAAACCCACACGGTCATAGTTGCTGGCACCATGTCAGACTCACAGCCGGTCACAGGCGGTGTCCCACAGGGCTCAGTCCTGGGTCCACTCTTTTTCTGCATCTACATTTCCAAAGTACAAGCAAACACAGGGGGGTTATGGCTGACAATGTTTGCAGATGACTGCGAACTGGGTGCCATAGTGGGACAGACATCTGACACAGATATCCTTCAGAAGGGCCACACAGATATGGATATCTGGTGCCAGGGACATGGCCTACAGCTAAATGCCGGGAAATGCATAGTCATACCCTTCAGGAAGAACAAGGTTACCCCTAGCTGCCATATAGGTGGCAATCCACTGAGCACAGAGGGAGTTACCACAGATCTGGGGACCCAGGTTGTCAGTCACCGTTCGTTCGACACACACGTTGCTAACGTAGTTAGGTAGACCTTCTACATTGCCCACCTGATCGTGCAGGGATTCACATCTAGATCAGGGGAGGTCATCGTCTCCTTGTACTCATCACTCATTAGACCTATGATTGAGTACATTGCCCCGTTCGGAAGGTATCTGACCCGACACCTGCAGCAGCTGGGAAGGCCCCATAGGTTCATCGTCAAATGGATGCAGGGTCTCAGGAATTTGTGTTATGCTGCCCGACTGAAAGGACTCCTGCTCCATTCAGTCACATACCACTTGCTCAGTGGTGACCTGTGCCTGACATACAAGGCCATGTCGACCCATATTTGATGACTATGCTTCACCTAATGGATCTACATCCCTCAGAACCACAGGGGCAGGTGACGTGAACCTTGACACGGTCATTGATGGAATGTGTTGGAGGGACAGATTCATCACCCAGACACTCACTATGCTGTGGAACAACATCCCAGTACATGTGAGGCAGAGCACCTCGCTGGCCTTGTTCGAGGGGGATCTTGACCAATGGATGGGAGATTGCAGATATACCTCAGGGATTACTTCAATGTCACTGCTTGACAGAGGTACAGCAATATAATAGGCATTGTTTTCTTCGGACTGGAGGGTGGCAAAGGCAACATAACTATGGGCTAGGGTTATAGCTGCCCTTGGGCAGATAGCCTACTATGTACCTATGGACCTATGAACCTATGTTCATAGTTTGTCCCATTCACACTTGTCTATCCCCTGTTCTCATTCGTATGTGTATATTTCTGTGGCACATGATTGAACTATGTATTACCTGCAGGTATGCTGTGTACAGTGCACATACGTCACGGTTGATTACAGTGTATCTGTGTACCTACCTCTGTGATACTGAGGACTACCACACATCCTTCACAGCATTAAATGCATATGTCCATACTATCATTCGTTGGCCTGTGGGGGGTTGTTAGGGCAACGGTTACACGTGTCCCTGTTTGTGCACGCGTCATGGTGGTCTTTGACCAGCCTCCGTTGCTATCGTGGGATGGACGGTAGTGTTGGTGTGTGTTTGGGATGTGTTTCCACTGCCGGTACATCTGTGGGGGGTGGGGTTGGCACATGTTCCTCTTTGCAGGGAGCCCCATCCTGGACATCTGTGTCATGTGTCAACACTTGGCACATGCCATATGTCCTGTGATATTCCCACAGTCGTGTATGCCTTCCTGCATTACTACTGCGTGTTACTGGCAGTTTGTATCTGGTATGCATGGCTATTATGTTGGATAGCTTGGCCTATTCCCATGCTATGACATACCCATTCATCCAGGCATATACATGTTATTCCATCCTTTGCGTTGGCCGTGGGTGTTTGGCCATCCGGCAATGCTATTCTCAACGTGTGATGTCCCACCTTCACCTTCTGTGCATGTGGCACCCTGTTGAGGCATCCTGCTTGGTGGGCAGATGTTCTGCCATATGTGTTGTGTTTGACATGTCTGCATAGCTAATCATCAGTACGGTGGCTGAACATACTGCCTTGTCCAGATGTGTACAGTTATGGGCACCGTGGCGTGTGAACGCCTATGGGGTTTCGACAGGTCCATACCACATGCAGGATGTACACATTCTGCCAACACATTCACATGCAGCCATTTGGATATCAGTACCTGAGGTGGGATGTTGACATGTGGGGTACATATTTGCCCGCGTGGCACTGCCTAGGACAATACTTCTTACTACATTTCAGGTATACCCATTGTGTGTAGGTGTGCAGCTGCGCAAGGCTACTAGCTGGGTTGGGTGCACGGTCGTACATGGGTGCGGGTTACGTGCTATGACGGGGCTGTTGTGTATTACATTTGCATGCATGGGTTCTGCTTCTGGATATTACGCTTAGGCATACGCCGTCCTATGTGTATGCGACGGGCACGTTGCTGGGTGTAGTACATGTTGCTATGCACAAGTTTGTCTGTGTTTAGGGTATCTGGTTTCCTTCTGGTTGTTATATCGACACGGCTGCCCGGCTGTGTACTCTCACTACTGCTGGTGACCATGCCCATGTGGCTACTTGTGTGTAGGTGCGGCGCGCTGACATGCTGCGGTACACCTTCACTGGGTATGCCCACTGACAGTGCATTGCGTGACAGACACGGTATTACGCGTATCCTTTGTTCCTTGGACGGGTACAATTTGGACTTCGTGGGTTAATGTTTGGTTTTCCGTTTTGTGTGAACGGGTACTATGTTGCATACTCTGCGTACGTTTCATTATCCACGGACCCTGGCTGGTGCAGTTACTATTGCAGGCAGCCTGTGACAGTCAGCACTTTAGGTTGCTCATCGCCTGCCGGCTTGGCCACGCCTACGGGCGCATCCTACTTGGGCTCGCGCACGTGCCCTCTGCACGTGTCTGTGGTTGCGGCGCGCACTCATTACTATGCATGTGGCGCTGCTACGCCGATTATACACTGCACTGCCGGCGCAAGCCTTACGCCGGCCTTGCGCCGAGCTTCATGAATCCTGGGGAGAAAGTATGGTATATGAATGCAATGATAAAACATTATTATGTAAAATCATGGAGACATCTAAAAGATGAAAAAAATAAAGCTATAAAAACAAGAAGCAGATGGTGTAATTAGAAAAAGAAAGTAGAATGTTAAGATTTTTTTGTGGAGACTGGTAACAGATAAACTGTCAGTAGAAGGAAATATGCCATATAAAAAGAAGAGCAATAGAATATGTTCACATTGTCAGGCAGAAGAAACTATGGAACATGTGTTCTTGAAATGTAAAAGAGTAAAAAGTTATGAGGAAAACTATGTAAAGAAGTTTTTTTGTAGATATAAAAAGTGGATAAAGTAAACATGAATATGATTAAATATGGATATTATAAGGTTAGAAGTAAAGAATATGTTAAAAGAATAGATACAACTTTTTATATTGTATGGGTTATATGGAATGAAAGAATAAATGAAATTATGTTTAATAGTAAACAGACTTTAGCAACAATATTAAGTAAAATCAGATGATGGTTATGGAAAAGGGAGTGAGGGTCTAATAAGGATGAAAATTTAGCATGACTATATTGGAAATTATGAATATGTATTTGTACATATGTAAATATTTGTACATATGTAAATATTTTGTAAATAAGAGTTATTTTGTATTTAAATAAAGGATCCCTACTCTTTTCAGCAGGTGCCATGGGAATCTGTTACATCCACCTGAACTACCACCAACTCAAGCAGATGAGCTCTTGGTTCAGTCCCTCATTCATACCAAAAATTGTTTCAGAGTTTACTTTGAATCAAGTCATCAGTCTCCCTGTTTTCTTTCCAGAACCTAAAAATCAGGGAGAAGGGATTCTTCATACTCTGGATGTGCACAGGCAATGCAAGAATTATCCTGACAGAACTATGTCCTTAAAGAAAGCCGAGCAGTTGTTTATCTCCTATGATGGGATGAAGAAAGTGCAACCGGTATCAAAACAGACTATTTCTAGATGGCTATCTCTTGTTATTGCTTTTTGTTCTCCCCTCCATGGTATATTTCCTCCAAGCAGAATCAAGATACAGTCCATTAGAGTCTTATCTTCTTCTGTGGTATATTCTGTACATACCTTTACAAAGCTTTGCAAACTGGATTACTTCTCAAGTCTGGAACAGGCTTTGATAGACCCGTACTCTAGAGCTCCTGGATCCTAATCCTTCCTTCTCCCAGGTTGGATAAACTATGGCAATTTACCCATATAGCTTCAGGCTACTGCAGCAGTGATACTGATGAACATAGTACAGTTGTGTAAATTTCACTTACCATAACAATAGATGTTTGAAATCATAACGGCTGCAGTAGCTGCTCCCTCAATTCCCTTTTTGTCTGTATATAATTAATGTTTTTGAAAAAGTTATGTGTTGCTACATTTTCTGTTTTTTTTTGGGAAAGTAGGGTCTCTCCCTTTTGGAGGATCAAGAAAGTCATGAGTATATTGGGGACCAGGTTACAGATTTCTTTCTTCGGAGCTCATGTCACAACAGTCTGGGTGCTTCTGTGGAGGGGAGACAGAGACTGGCCAGCTGTTATATCCTAGGCAGGATATAACCGATATAGCTTTAGGCTACTGCAGCAGTGATTTTTTAACATCTACCATTATGGTAAGTGCGACATACACAACTGCATGTTCTACTGACTTTTCAAACTCTTGTAAAACAGAACTAGAAAATTATCTTAGCCTTCTTTCTAACAGGTTAGAAAAAGAAAAAAAACTTCCCTTTGTGTGAAACAAGATGAAATTCTTTGCTGTGGCTACTGTATATTTGCATGAAACAGAGCTGAGATAAATTACTGTAGCCATTTTTTTATTTTATTTTTTTATTATAAACAGACATTAAAGGTGCGCACAATCGACAAAGTGGCTATAAATGTTTGGCATGGGTGCTATTTGAGGGTGAAAATTATGACCCTGCTGTTGTTTGATTACAGTAAATCTGGCTTTATACAGCAGTATGCATTTGTCTGAAACAAGATGGAATACTTTTGTTGCAGCTATTGTTTATGTGAAACAGTTGAAATCTGTTATACAGGTCATTTTTTATCACAGACATCAGAAGTGTACTTAGTCAACAAAGTAACTATAATTGTTGCATACTGGGGATTTCTGTGGATGGAAATTATTAATGTTAATCTTGCTGTCATTTGATCAAACTGAAGTGGCTGGATATAAACTGCTGAAAGTGACTTACTCTCTGCTGTTCCTTGATTTCACTTAAAAGAGGGACCGAGCTAGTAAAGATGTGCAGCAGGAAAGGGTGATAAAAGATAATGAGGGAAATGTACTCACAAGTGAGGAGAGTGTGTTGAGCAGATGGAAAGAGTACTTTGAGGGGTTGATGAATGAAGAGAATGAGAGGGAGAGAAGGTTGGATGATGTGCGGATAGTGAATCATGAAGTGCAGTGGATTAGCAAAGAGGAAGTAAGGATAGCTATGAAGAGGGTGAAGAATGGAAAGGCTGTTGGTCCAGATGGCATACCTGTGGAAGCATGGAGGTGTTTAGGTGAAATGGCAGTGGAGTTTTTGACTAGATTGTTTAATTAAATCTTGAAAAGTGAAAGGATACCTGAGGAATGGAGAAAAAGTATTTTGGTACTGATTTTTAAGAATAAGGGTGATGTGCAGAGCTGTAGTAATGACAGAGGGATTAAACTGATCAGTCACAGCATGAAGTTATGGGAAAGAGTAGTGGAAGCTAGGTTAAGAAGGGAGGTGATGATTAGTGATCAGTAGTATGGTTTAATGCCAGGAAAGAGCACTACAGATGCGATGTTTGCTCTGAGAGTGTTGATGGAGAAGTACAGAGAAGGTCAGAAGGAGTTGTATTGTGTCTTTGTGGATTTAGAGAAAGCATATTACAGGGTGCCTAGAGAGGAGTTGTGGTATTGTATGAGGAAGTCAGGAGTGTCAGAGAAGTATGTAAGAGTGGTACAGGATATGTACGAGGGTAGTGTGACAGTGGTGAGGCCTGCGGTGAGAATGACGGATGCGTTTATGGTGGAGGTGGGATTACATCAAGGATCAGCTCTGAGCCCTTTCTTATTTGCAATGGTGATGGACAGGTTGACAGACAAGATCAGACAGGAGTCCCCGTGGACTATGATGTTTGCAGATGACATTGTGATCTGTAGTGAGAGTAGGGGAACAGGTGGAGGAGACCCTGGAGAGGTGGAGATATGCTCTAGAGAGAAGAGGAATGAAGGTCAGCAGGACTAAGACAGAATATATGTGTGTGAATGAGAGGGAGGATAAGGGAATGGTGAGGATGTAGGGAGTAGAGGTGACGAAGGTGGATGAGTTTAAGTACTTGGGATCAACAGTTCAGAGTAATGGTGAGTGTGGAAGAGAGGTGAAGAAGAGAGTACAGGCAGAATGGAGTGGGTGGAGAAGAGTGTCAGGAGTGATTTGTGACAGACGAGTACCAGTAAGAGTGAAAGGGAAGGTCTACAAGATGGTAGTGAGACCAGCTATGTTATATGGGTTGGAGACAGTGGCATTAACAAAAAAGGCAGGAGTCAGAGCTTGACATGGCAGAGTTGAAGATGTTAAGATTTGCACTGGGTGTGATGAGGATGGGCAGGATTAGGAATAAGTATATTTGAGGGTCAGCCCAGGTTGGAAGGTTTGGAGACAAAGCCAGAGAGGCAAGATTACATTGGTTTGGGCATGTGCTGAGGAGGGATGCAGAGTATATTGGGAAAAGGATGCTAAGGATGAAGCTGCCAGCTAACAGGAAAAGAGGGAGGCCTAAGATAAGGTTTATGGATATGGTGAGAGAGGACATGCAGGTGGTTGGTGTGACACAGCAAGATGCAGAGGACAGGAAGTAATGGAAACAGTTGATCTGCTGTGGCAACCCCTAATGGGAGCAGCCAAAAGAAGAAGAAGAAGTCACTGGTTTGGCTTGGCAGAGGCAGTGACACAAACTGCATTGTATTTGCTGAAATGTGTGTGTGGGGGTGGGTGGTGGGGTTGCAGTGTATCTAAGAACAAAAATTTGGCCATAATTTATTTCACTTTCTTTCCCAGCAAATGTCAGTATTGTACATACCAAGTGGCTATAATCAGCAGTGTGGGCAGAATATGTGTGAAAGTAAATGATCAATGGTACCATACCTCTCATCTGTCCCCAAGTTTGGCTCATATTTTGGTTTTCAAATCAGTGAGGATTGCAGTCACTAAATAATCACAGGCATTCAAGGTTTAGATTTAATTTTCTTCAGAAAATGCCAATTAATATAAAACCATTTATTAAACACCTTTATTAAATTGTCACTTAAGACATTGCCAAACATATAGTAACATTAAGGAAGGCAAACCATATTAATATTTTTTTCGATTTACATACATTATGTACCACATACTTTTTAGTTTTTTGTAACTATCATCAGTCCAACATTACATAAATTGCTGAAATCCTGCCTTCCCTTAAGTCTCACTTCTCCTGAATGTTATTCTGCATTTATTGTTCCTGAAATTTCCAAGTACTTCTATGTAATTTGCTCCTTCCCTTTTCAAATGATCTCTCTTCGTTATTTTCTCTCTTTTCTAATATATAATACTTCAAACACACTTGGTTTAGACTTTGATATCCATTTTCTAGTAATTTTTTTTTAAGCAGCCAATAGAATTAAATATAAGGTATTACTATGTCTATACAATTCAGATCATGTGCCCTAGCACAAAAGAATAATTTCCTTAGTTGCAGAAGTCCCGCCCCACGTTATTTCTGACAGAGTATTCTGCAGGGAAAGTTTAAAGTCTGTCAACTCATTACACTCTCAAAACATATGTTCCAAGTTACCTCTTTCTTTCCCATCACACCTCCAACATTTGCTATCAAATTGAGGGAAAATTCTTTCATGTCTGCTTGGGATATAAAATACCTATGCACAAAATTCTAAGCAAATATTCTAAACCTTCTGGACTTTGCTGCATACTTGGGAGCCATGCGTATGTCCTCCCATTGTTCTCTTGTAAACTGTTTTTCCAGTCTATCTTTCCAATCTTTTCTAAACTACTCTGATTGATTCTTACAGTTATTGTGCAATATTTTATATGCCCTACTAATTATCCTTTTTTTAATAACAGCTTATGTTCTAGATTTGACTAAAAACTCTACAAGAATAGTTGTTTCACTTAAAATTCCCCTACTGTTTGACAATACTCTGATATCAATCGCTAGTAGTGAAGACAGCCTCTAGCCTGCAGTACAAAGTTCTTCTTGGCCTCATCCCACTATTTTATGCTTCCCTCTCTAGTTATTTGCTCCTAATATATTGGTTAATTTACCAGTTTTCTCCAGTTAATTCCAGCCACCTCTTGCCTGTTTTCTGTACTTCTACTTGCATTTATCCCTATTGGCAAAATCTCCTTTCTTCACTCTTCTGTTGGCTTAGTTTTCAGAATACTTTCTACTGGTTTATGAATATAATATTCTACATAGTTGTTTTAGTATCCTTAAGGATCTGCATCCAAAATCACACTCCCTCACTTCATCATCATCATCCCTTTCCATTTTGAATTATGACCTTTTGTTTGTGTTACTTATAGGAGCCTTAACTGTGCAGCTCTAAAATATCGCTTCAAATCAGGTAATCCTAAACCACCTTGCTGTATTGGTAGGATCAACTTATCCCACTTAATTCACACTTAATGCTTGCCTTTTCCCATCCCTGATAAATTCCTTCAACTCTTCATTAATTATTGTCCACAATTTCTCCTCTCGTTGATAAAAATATGCCTGACCAATATTTAAAACTAAATAGGGCTGGCATAATGGTTAAGGTGTTTACCTCACAGTTAAGTGGGAAAAGTTGATATACCATTATTATCTTTTTTCCCTCTTCTACCACTATTGGAGCATCTAGTAGTTAATAAAAGTGCTCCCCCTTTCCTTTGTCCCTGATATTCTGATGAATATCCACCCTGAAATCCTTTCTTTATCAAATACACATGCTCATTTCTTTCCAAATGTGTCTCCTGTAACATTGCTATTTGCACTTTGCATTTCTTAATATATAATTCACTACTCTTACCATTTTGTCTATACCTGTGAGGCCATTAACTTTCCAAAATAATATGGATAGTGCAGCCATTATGATAAAATGTTATTATTTCAACCTTTTATATATAACAGGTTTTTAAAATGTTTATTTCCAATTTTTATGCACTCACTAATGTTTGGCAGATGGGTCTTTTATACAGTTTCTTGCCATCTCCATTTGGACCTATGCCACATTTTACAAAACTTTTTGTTTTAAGAAGAACCCCCAACAAAATACCTCATAACCTATCAACTAGATCAAACACACAAAACTATGTACATCTTTAAATAATGAAGTTTAACCCTCCTGATAGGAACAATTGTCCCAAATCAACAACTGTAAATGCAGTGAAAAGTTTCCCTTAACAAGTAAATGTTCAGTCTGAGTTGAGAAGTCTGCAGCTGCATTTCCTAATCTAAAATGAAGGTTCTTTATGCTAAGGTGCATGCTACAGCCTATGCTCCTACTTACTCTTATTGCTCTCTGTTCTTGTCTTATCTCTATTCTCCTCCCAGATATGAAAAACATCTCACATACTTTCAAAAAGCATTAACTTTTAGTTTTAAGAAAAAGTGCATAGGCTATCTTTAAATAAAACATAATTATATACTGTTCTACTAAATGTTTTGACATATTTAGGTACCAGGAAAGCTACCATCTCTCATTCGCTTCCAATAATTTCAAACATTATTTTTACTGAGCTGCTGGCCCTTTTAATTTTATATTTCCCTTGGCAAACAATGCCCAGCCTCGAGATTTACTGCCTGCATCTGTAGTTACCGTGTACATCTATGGAAACATAAGAATGAATGTACAACTGCCCTCAGCTGCAGACTTCTCAACTCAAACTGAACATTTACTTGTTAAAGGAAACTTTTCACTGCATTTACAGTGTACTATTACTGTTGAAGCAAACAGAAAACTTGTTTATTTTTTTAATTAAGCTAAGGGTATTTATCCAGATATTCACCTATGCAAAACTAAGAGAAAGCATCTCACCACTACATATGTTATAATCAGTGCAATTTTACACCCCATCCCCATTCCAACAGTCCAAGATTACATCATATTAACTTAAAGATGCTTTTTAGATTCCCCTAACTAGATACTTCACAAATTTTCTTTACTATATAGCATGGAATTTATATCAAGAAATGTTTTATACAAACACTAAGAACAAGAGTGTTTAGTTAGTTACTTTGTATGCGTTATTCTAAATATTAGTGACAGAAAGTGGAGTGTATGCTATTCAGTCCACACATAAGTTTAACAAAGTCAATAAAAATTCAGTTTTTTCTCAGCCACTTTTTCTTATAAAGTTATATTTCACAAGTGTTATCAACGTTTTACACTCTCATGTTTATTCACTAATTTCAGTGTTGCTGGTTTTCTTTCTGTTCATTTCCATATGTCACCTCCATACTCCTCTTCAAGTCCAAGGTATTCCCTGTTCTTCGAACTGTGTGTGTTTTTTCCTGTCTCTCAAGCATTTTCCTTTGGAACATTGGAAATATGGTTACCACCTGTCCCACTTTGCGAGGGACAGCCCCTCTTTGGGCAGTTGTGTCCTGCAATAGTTGCATAAAACAGTTATTCTGTATTTGAAACACCTAAATGTTATAAGAAACATAATAAGCAACTAAAATGCTACAAGAATAAGCTTTTATTTAGGCACAAAAGTGAAGTTCTGTCCTTTGTACTGGCCGTGGGTATGTTTTGCCCTGCAAAATCTGACGTTTGCACCAAAAATGTCCCACTTTTGTCATTTGAAAAGGTGGCAATCCTAATTGGAAATTGTTTCAATGGCAATGTCTCTCTATAAGCTTTATCATCAGAAGAATGAGGAACATAGTCCCCTTCTGTTTGATGGCTCACTTTGTATTTCCTCCTTAGCTTGTTCTGCATCAAAAATGTATTTGATCCTCCAGGAAAAAAATATTGTAAAGACAGTTGGATACAGTAGCTTGAATCTTTCACTTGACTCTCGACATTCCTTGACTGCTGACATAAATTTGCTTCCCTTCTGTCTGCTGTACAGTGAATAACCATTTTCCACAAACACTCTGCAGTCTCTAATTTTAATACTTTGCCTATCTGGCACAGTTTTGTCAGGATCAACTATTTTTGCTGGTAAGATTGCATCTTTACTAATACAGGTCTTAACTGCTTTCTTGTGGCCAGGTTTGGAGGATACACACAATGTGCCCTTTCGATTAACATATCCTGCAGTGGAATACCAGGCCAGTTCCTTATTTGTGCTTTCATAAGGTTAATCTGCTCCTTCCACTTTCTCTGGTACAGCAGAAAATCTGAGGTTTTCTCTGCATGCTCTGTCCTCTAACTTTATTATGTTTTGAAACAAAGATACCTCATACTCAGCCAGCCTTTTCTTCATTTTGACCTTTGATTTTTGCAGTTTTATCAGTTCATCTGAATAGCTGTTTAAAGCTTCTTCTATTTTTCCAGCCTTTTGTTGTTTGAGTTGATATACTCCTTCAATGTTTCATTTATTTTAGTCAGCTTTGAGCACATTTGATCCCCCCCCCGCCTGTAAATTACTGGAAACCATCTAACTGTCTAATGGGGAAAAATTTCACTCATACATACTACACCTCCCTTGCTATTGCCTGCTCTCAAAAATCTAGTTCAGTCCTATTCCTGTCCTTGGCCTTTAAGGTCCTCCAGCACAAACCTTCTAATGGTAACCAAATCCAACAATAGCCATGGAGATTCCCTTTACTCAGGCCATATTTCTACATTATGGAACTCATTACCACAATATTCAATTCTACCAACACTTCTAACTTCAAATAACTACTAAGGACACACCTCAACAACAACTGGCTTTGCTTTTGTGCAAAATCAGGCTATGTTTTTTGCAACTCTTCAACCCTTTCTAACTTACTGTTACTATTTAGCCTCACTCCCACACAACTGACAATGAAATAACATTGATTTACCTCCTACAACGCTTTCACTTATATCTTATTACTCTCCATTTCCTCTGCCGAACATCACCTGTCTATTGCCTCTCAACCACCATAATGTTGTTATACACCTGATTTGCATAACATGCATGCCTCATCTCCTATACCATTTTCTTCTCCTATCTTTTATAAATGTGTCTGCTAAAATGCGTGATAATATATCATTACTTTTATAAATTCTCTCTTCAAATTTTTGTATCTTTAATTTTGTAACTTTTGTAATAACTTCCATCTTTTGTAAAACTTTAATTTAGTTACTTATGTTACTTTTGGAGCTTTTCTCCCTGGTTCTCTGCTGAAAATGAGCCTTTGACCCAGGAAGACATTCCCAGTAAAAAAAAATGCAACTAAATAAAACAGTGTACCAAAGCTGCAGCTTGAACTACTTTTTGCTGAAGAGCTGCAGGATTCTTTCCAGTCTATACCTACCTATGAACCTATTCTTTTCAGTTGGTGACTTCTCTTCACCTTTTCTAGTTGATTTTCTTTCAGACTATGTTTCTTTTTTGCTCATATCCAGGAAGTTGCTTACTAGCCAGTAACTGAATTTTACTAAAATTGGCAGAATCACTAGCCCTTATTTCTCATCAGTTTATTTTTTCACACTAGGAACGATGACATTAAGCTGTTTATCACTTTCATCCATTTTGGAAGTCCGTACTCAAGTACAAGAAATCTGGACAAAGTCAAAAATAGTTGGGAGAAAAGACACAAAATCAGATAACGATTTTAATTATTACTCTTAGAAACATAGAACATTGCTAGACTAGCAGTTTTTGCATCAGCATGCTTTTTATGATGGAAATGAAGTCTAAAACTCATATGTCATTATTTAGAGACTGCAGTCCTCGATAATTTGTCAGAAAAACACAACTTTCAAGAGGAACAGATCAGAACTATGAGGCAAAAATCGGGACACTTGAACGAGTATGCTCATACTAGCTGTCACCAATCAGGGACAAATCCAGAAGTAATCAGTGACCCTTTTAAAATATTATTAGTAATTTACTACTATTAACTAGAACCACTGTGATTCTCAGCTAGAGCGTCTTCTGTGCGGAGTTATGCGTGAATGGGCGTGCCTTCATTGAAGGTTGAGCGTCAGGGCTGGTAACTCGGCACGTAAAAATCCACTACCAATCATTAGCCGACGGAGTTCCGCTGTGGCGACCCCTAACCGGGATAAGCCGAAAGACACAACAACAACAACAACTAGAGCCACCGTCATAAGAAGAAAATGTAAACATAGATTTTCTGAAGTTAAAGAAAGAAGTCAACAACTCTTAATTATTGTCATTTTTAAGTGCAATTCGCCACTTTTCCGGGATTATGAGAAACAGACAGCTAAAGTTTGGGTCAAAATCAGAGAAAGTTGAGAAGTATGGGTATGCTCCCATTACAGTGTGTGTGTACATACAGAGAGAGACAGAGAGAGACATAAACTAAAATAAAGATTGACTGTAAGTCAGCCAACAGACTGCACTGCACGGAGTTCCAGGAAGAGCATATTTAAAGTGACTTCACCCAGTTAAAAGTGGACTAACCCTCAATAAATTAAATAAATAAAGCTCGCTTCTGCCTAGTAGGTTTACCTTAGTAACAAATAAAATAAATCAATATATGTCCACGCCAAGAAGACTTACACTGTTATAAAATAAAATACGACTATAAAAAAAATATTTTAATACAGCAATAAACATGACTGTACAAAGTTCTTATTCTCCGTAGTGGAACCAGTATCACCAGCTGAGGACGCAATTACGTCATGAGGCCGCCTAACGCAGCTGAGGAAAAAAGCTTGAAAAACTGCAAGAAAGTGGTATCTCTGTGTGAGATCAGAATTGTAAAAAGCAATGTGAAGGCAGATGTGGCTTTATAACTGACACATATCAATTGAAATTTGTGTGTCTCTTGTCATTGTTTTGCCACAACTGGAATGCTGTCCGTGTGGAAAAAGAAATCAGTGGAGAATCATTAAGGGTGAAGGATACTGAGGGGGCAGGGAAAAAAAGAAAACAACATGGCGGCAGTGGAATTGGAGTGGGTCCCCGAGACATTATACAATACAGCGATCTCGGCAGTGGTAGACAGCTATACCCGTTCACGGAGAGAGGTCCGTTCTCTTCCTGAAAACATCCAGTTTGACGTCTATTATAAGGTGAGACTTTCTAGTTGTAATGTTTTGGTAGGAGGTTGCCTTAAGTTTTCAGCTGCTGTACGTTGGGAGAAGAGGCTAGAGGAAGATCTACTAATTTAACACTTTTTGAGGACTAACTAATGTATGTCTTGAACGATCTTGTCTGAGTATTGGTAGATAAATGGTTTAGTTACAGATATTTGTTAGTAACTAGTGACTAGATGAATAATGGGTGAAGTGGAACTGTCAAGTTTCCTGTTTGAGTGAGTTGTTATGCAAATCAGAAGGTAATTATGTTGTGAGTACAGTACTCATTTTGTTCACACTTGCGTAGCTTTGTGATTTTTCTGCCAGTTTTTGTTATCCAAGAATATTCTTTAGTTTTGTTTCATTTTCATGTATTAATTGTGGTGGTTAACACTACTGCAGGGATGGAATGTAATAATAATTTCATATAGTCGAACGTGTTTGAGTTGCATATTTGTATTCGTATACGTGCAGTGTATGTGCTTCATGAACAGTTTAGTTACCCCTGCATTGATTTGGGGTGCTAGTAATTGAAGAAAGCGTTTTTGTCGCACATTTTCCTCTTTCTCCAATGGTTGAAATTGCAGCTGCAGAGCAAAGTTGAGTGAAAGTATATTTGCTTTGTATCTTAATCAACGTAAATGAGAAATGTATTGGTTATGAATTTCGGAACATATTGATCGCTTTAAAAATGTACTTTGTTGTAGCATTCTGCAAAAGTGCTTTCTGGAGCATTATGACCAGCAGTAGTATATTTTGCCAAGTGTTTGCATGTTGCTGCTGCATATAAAACGTTGTTTTATGTTGTCAGTGTAGATTTATCTATATTACTGTTTTCAGTTTTACTGTAAGGCTATGAGTGACAAAAAATATCCTGTGGTTCAGTTCACCTACCTGCTGGAAAAATATACAAATAACAGGATCTGAATCTGGTAGGTAATGTGTGAAATTGGTAAGTTGTATAACTGCATTTTCTACTGGAAATTATTTTGCTGTCAACATGTTTCATTTTGCTGTAAATTTTTAAATATTGTAAGAGTGGATTATTTACATTACTTAAACTTTGAGTCTCTTGACATGATTTTTATTTGCTTTCAGGTTTCTGGATGTGTCATTTTTAGGTAGGAGGTATAGTAGTAGTACATAATTAATTGCACCAGAATTACCTAAAAAATGATTCAGTACCTATTTTAAAATAGTTCATGCATTTTGAGAATCTTGACAGTTAAAAGACTTGCATTCATTTTGTAGTAATTTAGTGTTTTCTGCTGGTTATGATATTCTTCTTTTATATGGCTTGTATTTATAGGGTAAGTAATGCAATGCTACTTTTGCAGCATGCAAGAATGGTTGCTACCCCATTCCAGACTCTCCTCCCTGCTAGTAACAAAAGTGGTGAAACTTGGTCCTTAAACTTGTGAGATATGCAAGTGCGCTTTCTCACATGTCATTAACAGCAGCAGTATATTCATAGGCAAGTACTAGGCTATAAGCCTATCCAGAATGTGTTGGCTTTCGCCACCCCCTTAGATTAGTTCCCTGCGCCACAGTCCGGCAGAGCCACTGCAGTGATCCCCGGGGTAAATTTTTTGTTTCCCATCCACCCGTCAAGGTTTCTCTTGAAGAGTGTTAGTGAGGGGCTCTGCCTGATGTATATTGGGATCCTGTTTTAAAGCATGGGGAGTCTCTGGGACAGGAATATATCTCTCCAGCATGTTCTATTTATTGTTGTGGTGAGGTTTATATCTATAGAGTGTGTGGCTCTCTGGGATTTGTTTTTTTTTTTTTTAGGTGGAGCATGTCCATCAATTCTGGGTTGGACATGGCCTTGTATGTCAGACAAAGATCACCTCTGAGTAAGCGGTATGCAACCAAGTACACCTGGAGCTTCTTGAGCCGGGCTGCATAGGGCATCTGTTTGAGGCCAGGAATCCTCTTGGTGAGGTACATTTGTGGTCTTTCCAGCTGTTGCAGGTGTCTTGTAAGGTACATCCCAAATGGGGTGTTGTATTCTATGATGGGTCTAATGAGTGATGAGTAGAGAGGCACAATAACCTCTTTTGTTCTAGATGCGAATCGTTTTGTGATTAGGTGGGCCACATAGAAGGATTTTCTAAACACCTTGGCAATATGGTTATCAACGGAGAGATTACTATCTACTTGGGTCCCCAGATCCCTTATTACATTTTCTAAATTTAGAGGATTACCACCTATGTGATAGGTCGCGGGTACTTCATTTTTTCCAAAGGGGATGACTATGCACTTTTTGGCATTTAGCTTGAGGCCATGATTTTGACACCAGGTATTTGTCTCAGTGAGACCCTTCTGGAGGGTGTCTCTATCAGCCGGAGAATCAATTATGACCCCTAGTTTGCAGTCGTCTGCGAACTTGGTCAGCCATAGTCCACCTATTCTTACCTGTACCTCTGAGAAGTATATACCGAATAGGAGGGGTCCTAAGACTCAGCCCTGGGGGACGCCACTTGTAACCGGTTTAGAGTCTGACGTAGAGCCTGCAACTCTCACCATGTGGGGTTCTATCCATGAGCCAGTTGGCAACCCATCTCGTGACATAGGGGTTTATGTTCAGGCTGGTGAGCTTGTCTATAGTAGTAGAATGGGGAAGGTCTAGGTAGGCTGTGTGGACCTCCTTTCCCTCGTCTAATGCCTTGGTAACTGTCTCAAAGAAGTCCACCAGGTTTAGGAGGCATGATCTGCCCTTAACAAAGCCAAACTGGGTCGGGTCCAAGGTTTGGAGGTTCCCAATGTCTCTGTTAATGAGTTCTATGATGATGCGCTCCATAGCCTTTCAGACCAGGCTTGCCGGGCTTATATGGCGATAGTTCCTGGGGTACGTTGTGGCTCCACCTTTGGGGAGTGGGATAACTGTTGCTGTGCACCACTCTGTGGGTACATAGCCTGTATTGGCAAAGTTTTTCTTGTATTACAGTATTGTCTGACTATGTTTTTTGCAACTCTTCAACCCTTTCTAACTTACTGTTACTATTTAGCCTCACTCCCACACAACTGACTATGAAATAACGTTGATTTACCTCCCACAACGCTTTCAATTATTTCTTATTACTCTCCATCTCCTCTGCCGAACATCACCTGGCTATTGCCTCTCAACCACCATAATGTTGTTATACACCTGATTTGCATAACATGCATGCTTCATCTCCTATACCATTTCCTTCTCCTATCTTTTATAAATGTGTCTGCTAAAATGCGTGATAATATCTCATTACTTTTATAAATTCTCTCTTGAAATTTTTGTATCTTTAATTTTGTAACTTTTGTAATAACTTCCATCTTTTTAAAACTTTAATTTGGTTACTTGTTACTTTTGGAGCTTTTCTCCCTGGTTCTCTGCTGAAAATGAGCCTTTGACACAGGAAGATATTCCCAGTAAAAAAATGCAACTAAATAAAACAGTGTACCAAAGCTGCAGCTTGAACTACTTTTTGCTGAAGAGCTGCAGGATTCTTTCCAGTCGGTACCTACCTACCTATGAACCTATTCTTTTCAGTTGGTGACTTCTCTTCTAGTTGATTTTCTTTCACACTATGTTTCTTTCTTGCTCATATCCAGGAAGTTGCTTACTAGCCAGTAAATGAATTTTACTAAAATTGGCAGAATCACTAGCCCTTATTTCTCATCATTTTATTTTTTCATACTAGGAACGATGACATTAAGCTGTTTATCAATGTTCATCCATTTTGGAAGTCCGTACTTAAGTACAAGAAATCTGGACAAAGTCAAAAATAGTTGGGAGAAAAGACCCAAAATCAGATAACGATTTTAATTATTACTCTTAGAAACATAGAACATTGCTAGAATAGCAGTTTTTGCATCAACATGCATTTTATGATGGAAATGAAGTCTGAAACTCATATGTCATTATTTAGAGACTGCAATCCTCGATAATTTGTCAGAAAAACACAACTTTCAAGATGAACAGATCAGAGCTATGAGGCAAAAATCGGGACACTTGAACGAGTATGCTCATACTAGCTGTCACCAATCAGGGACAAATCCAGAAGTAATCAGGGACACTTTTAAAATATTATTAGTAATTTACTACTATTAACTAGAGCCACTGTGATACTCGGCTAGAGCGTCTTCTGTGTGGAGGCATGCGTGAATGGGCGTGCCTTCGTTGAAGGGTGTGCGTCAGGGCTGGTAACTCTGCACGTAAAAATCCACTACCAATCATTAGCGGATGGAGTTCCGCTGTGGCGACCCCTAACCGGGATAAGCTGAAAGACACAACAACAACTAGAGCCACTGTCATAAGAAGAAAATGTAAACATAGATTTTCTGAAGTTAAAGAAAGAAGTCAACAACTCTTAATTAGTGTCATTATTTTTAAGTGTAATTCACCACTTTTCTGGGATTAGAGAGAGAGAGAGAGAGAGAGAGAGAGAGACATAAAACTAAAATAAATATTGACTGTGTCAGCCAACAGACTGCACTGCACAGAGTTCCAGGAAGAGCATATTTAAAGTGACTTCACCCAGTTAAAAGTAGACTAACCCTCAATAAATTAAATAAATAAAGCTCGCTTCTGCCTAGTAGGTTTACCTTAGTAGCAAATAAAATAAATCAATATCAATGTCTCTGTTAATGAGTTCTATGATGATGCGCTCCATAGTCTTGCAGACCAGGCTTGTCAGGCTTATATGGCGATAGTTCCCGGGGTCCGTTGTGGCTCCACCTTTGTGGAGTGGGATAACTGTTGCTGTGCACCACTCTGTGGGTACGTAGCCTGTACTGGCAAAGTTTTTTCTTGTATTACAGTATTGTCTTGTAGCTACAGCATGTGGGGGTGCTGCCCCTTTATGTCCACTTGAGGAAAATGTATTGGATCGTATTTTATTCATTCATTCATCCGTCTGTCCAAATGGATTGATAAGACTGGAGCCGCGTATTGGACCTGATCTGGCTTTTTTTCAATGCTGTCTGCCTTGAGCTCCTGAGCTTTTACCCTTGCATACTGTGCTGTGCTGTATGTTGCTTCAGGTCTTATTTGCCACTATTGAGAATGGAACGATCAAAGCATTATTTAGCTAAGTACTTTGTTTTGCCTGTTATAAAGTTAGCCTTCTTTACATAGCTTTCATATAACTAGTTTGTTCTTTGGAACTCTTTTATATTTTTAAATTTATGGGGGTAGGATAGTTGTAGCCTCGACTCCTTTCAAGTGCATAGCTGGGCTGGCTGACTACTACTTTTTCACTGTGCCTTTATGTATATGGGTATTATTACTGAACTGTGCTGTTTCTGCCTTGTTTAATGTAGCTAGTGTGTTTGATCGTTTGGTTGCTGTAGTTTTATGTGCTTGCTATGGTTAAAAGTAAATGTGTTAAAT